>NC_066543.1:1776064-1868564 GCF_024679095.1 Eriocheir sinensis
ATATTGTGAGTAAAATGGTCCAACTTGACTGTCCCTCGGTTATTGGACTCTCTCTCTCTCTCTCTCTCTCTCTCTCTCTCTCTCTCTCTCTCTCTCTCTCTCTCTCTCAATACGCACAACTAACGTATTTACTTTAGTTTTACCTACTCCTCTTTCCCCTCTTCCTCCTCCTCCTCCTCTTGCTCCTCCTCCTCCTCCTCTTCCTCTTCTTGCTCCTTTTTCTCCTCCTCCTCCTCTTCCTCCTCCTTTTCCTCCATCTCCACCATCTCTATTTCTTGCTCCTCTGTTTCCCCCTCTTCATCGTCCTCCTTCTCCTCCTCCTCCTCCTCGTCGTCTCTTCCTCCTCCTCCTCCTCCTTCTGCTCCTTTAGAGTTATTTGCAATTGCAGACTTGTACAGAGAGAGAGAGAGAGAGAGAGAGTAAAGTGAAAGAGGTTAAAGGGAAGAAAGGAAAGGAGAGAGAAGACAGAGTGGAATGTGAGGGAAGAAGAGGAAGAGAAGGAGGGATAAAGGGGAAATGAGGAAAGGAGGAGGAGGAGGAGGAGGAGGAAGAAGCCGAGTGGAATACTGATTAGCCTTTGTCTCTTGAACATTCACTCTCTCTCTCTCTCTCTCTCTCTCTCTCTCTCTCTCTCTCTCTCTCTTCGTTTTTCGTATTTTTCGTTTCATTTACGTCATATAAAGAGTTTGGTAGACATAGATAGATAGATGGATAGATAAATTAACATGTAAATAGATAGATAACGAAATGATTATAAAATATTGAAATCATGATAGTAAGATTTTTTTTTGTCAATATCGATAATTACGTTTTTTATATATATTTTTTCTCTTCCTTTTCCTTTTATTTTCTCTCCGGCCAAACAATGAGATAATTTACAGAAAACGAGCGAGCAAGCAAGAAAGCAAGAGAGAGAGAGAGAGAGAGAGAGAGAGTAATGCGTGGAAACTAAGGAAAAATGAGCAAGCAAGAGAGAGAGAGAGAGTAATGGGTTAAAACTAAGGGGTCTGGCAGAGGTGAAGAAATGGTCATTGGTTTCCGGAGAAGTTTGGAGAGAGAGAGAGAACTTCCTCTCTTTACTCTCACCACAAAATTCTCCTCCTCCTCCTCCTCCTCCTCCTCCTCTTCCAACTCCTCCAACTCCTCCATCATTACTACAAAAAGCACCTCCACCTCTTCCACTTTCCTCCTCCTCCTCCTCCTCCTCCTCTGTTCTCCTTGTTCTCTCGTCCTTGTCCTCATTCTCCTTTTTCCTCTCCTTTCTCACTTTCTTTCTTTATTCCTTGTCTTACTCATCATTGTTATCTCCTTGTTCTATTTTTGTTTTTGTTTTTTGTTATTAATTTTTCTCCATTATATATTTTTTCTTAGTCCTTCATTTATCCTTCTTTCTCTCTTCCTTCTTTCTATCGTTCATTCTTCATTTCTTTCCTTGTTTCCTTCCTTCCCTTCTTATACCCTTCCATTTTTCTTTCCCTCTTTTTTTCTTTCCTTCCTGCTTACCTCTTCTCTCTCTCTCTCTCTCTCTCTCTCTCTCTCTCTCTCTCTCTCTCTCTCTCTCTCTCTCTCTCTCTCTCTCTCTCACACACACGTTTCCTACTAACATCACTTCAGAGAGAGAGAGAGAAACTTGTGTAAGCGGCGTAGTTAAGCTAAAACGGGCAATAATTTCTCCACTCCTTTCCTCCTCCTTTTCTCTCTCTCTCTCCCTCCTTCTTTCCTCCTTTTCGTATCTAATTTCCTTCCTTTTTTCCTTCCGTGTTTATTTTAGTTTTTTTTAATTTCCTAATTTTTTATTTTTTTGTTTTCATTCTTTTTCCTTCATTCATTCATTCATTCATGTTTTCCTCTCTTTTTTTCTATTTTTTTCCATTTTTTCTTTATTTGCTGATTCCTTTCTTCCTTCCTTCCTTCCTCTCTTCCTTCCTCTCCTCCCTTCTTCATTCATTGATTTTTTTCATATTTCCTTCGAACTCTTTCCTTCTTCCTTTTTCTTTCCTTCATTCCTGTATTTTCTTCCTCCTTTCTTCCTCCTTCGTTATTTTTTTTCTTCGATTATTAATTTTGAACATTTATTTCCTCATTCATTTGTTTTTTCCTTCCCTTCCTTCCTTGCTTCATTCAGACATATTTCCTTCCTTTATTCCCCGCTTACTTCTTTCATTCTTTTTTTCCTTCCTTTCTTTCTTCTTTTCCCTCTTTCTCTCTTCTGGTTCTGCACCTGTTCCTCTTTTCATTTCTTTTCCCCGACTTTCTTTCCTTTTACTTCCCTTTTTCTCCTTTTTTTTACGAGCCAATTAATTTTATCGCCATTTTCTTCTTTCTTTCTTTATTTTCCTCTTACCTTCCTTTCCCTTTCTCTGGTTCTTTGTTCCCTCGCAAGATTTCAATTCCTTCCTTCTCCATCGTTTCTTCCTTCCTCTCTTCCCTAATTTATTGTCCTTACTCTACGCTTCTCTGATTCTTTTTCTACTTTCTTTCCTTTCTTCCTTTCTTTCTTCTTTCCTTCCATAAGTTATTCCTTCACTCTCCTCTTCTCTCCTCTCATTCTCTCCTCTACATCTTTCTTTCCTTCTTTCCTTCTTCTCTTCCGGAATTTATTGTCCTGATTCTATTATTTTTTGTCCTTCCTTCCTTCCATTATTCCTTCCTTCCTTTCTTTCTTTTTCTGCCCTTCATTTTACCTTTTTTTATTTTTCCTTGCTCTCTTTTTAAACGTTTTTCCAACCATCACTTCCTCCTCCTCCTCCTTTTTCTCCTTCTCCTTCTCCTATATTCTTTTCTCCCTTTCTTCTCTCCTCTTCCGCCTCGTCTCTATAATATTTTCCCCCTATAATATTTTTTTCAGTAATTGTTATCGTGTTCCTTTCTTTCCCTGCTTTTATTTTCTTTCCTTTATCGCTCCGCTTCTTTCTTTTCCTTATTATTGTTTTTGTTTGTTCAATTTGCAGCGTCACGTTACGAGTAGACTCAGTATCGTATTTCCTCTTATTAGACACACACACACACACACACACACACACACAGAGAGAGAGAGAGAGAGAGAGAGAGAGAGAGAGAGAGAGAGAGAGAGAGAGAGAGTAATCCAAAAAGTACTAGATAGACAGGCATACAGATAGATAGATAGATAGATAGATAGATAGATAGATAGATAGTTAAGCATGTATATAATTAGGTAGGGTATAAGTAGACAGTTGGTATACACATTATTAAATAGATGGATACATAGATAGACGGCTTGATTTATAGGTATATAGATAGATACATAGAAAGAGATAGATAAACAGATTGACACGCATATACACAACAATATGAATACATTTATTGATACATACATAGACGAATGGAGTGACACATATAAGTATACATAGATAGATACATATATACATAAATATTTTTACAGTAGAGGAAACAGTTGAAGGGCAAAAAAGAAAGGAAACTCTAATGAAAAAAAAGCCCGCTACTCAAGAACATACATATATACTCAAATAGGCGTGTAGAGTCAAGTTGGTCGGGCGATAGACACACACAGACAGACAGACAGACAGACAGACTCATTTATTACTCGAGTACTTTCCGGGAAGAGGCAGAGTATTAGGATTATCGAAGAACTTGATTAGAACTCCTCCCCAGATCATTCTCTCTCTCTCTCTCTCTCTCTCTCTCTCTCTCTCTCTCTCTCTCTCTCTCTCTCTCTCTCTCTCTCTCTCTCTCTCTCTCTCTCTCTCTCTCTCTCTCTCTCTCTCTCTCTCTCTCTCTCTCTCTCTCGTATTTTGTTGTTGTTGTTGTTGTTGTTGTTGTTGTTGTTGTTGTTTCCTTCTTCATCTTTCTTTTTCATCTTTTCTTCTTCTTTTTCTTCTTCTCCTGTTTATTATTATTATTATTATTATTATTATTATTATTATTATTATTATTATTATTATTATTATTATTATTATTATTATTATTATTATTATTATTATTATTATTATTATTATTATTATCAGTCAATCACTCAGCCATTCAGTCAGCCACCCCAACCGTCAGTCACGCAGTCAGTCAGGGTTAGGAGTGTCAGCCAGTCAGTCAGCCAGTCAGTCAGTCAGCCAGCTAGTCACCCAGTCAATCAATCAGTCAGTCATCCAGCCAACCAGTCCGTCCGCTAAACAGTCAGTCAGTCAGTTAATCAGGCAGTCAGTTAGTCAGTCAGTCAGTCAGTCACTTCCCTGTTACTTCCTCATTCTCTAGTTATTAGTCTGTCATACATAATAAGTCAAAAGGAAAGGTCAGGAGGAGGAGGAGGAGGAGGAGGAGGAGGAGAATATTAAAACGAGAATATTAAGAAGGAGCAGAAAGAGGAAGAGAGGAAGCGAGAGGTGAAAAATGATAAGTAGGAGGAGGAGAAATTAAACACAAGTAAGGAAGAGGAGGAGGAGGAGGAGGAGGAGGTGGAGGAGGAGGAGGAGGACTAAGAACCGAAGTAATAAGACGAGGGTTGCGAAGGAGGAAGCGGAAGAAGGAAAAGAAGAAGAGGAGGAGGAGGAAGAAGACGTAATTAAAGGTGATCAAGAGGAAGAGGAGGATGAGGAGGTGGAAGAATCGCTATAAAAAGACAACGGATGCGAAGAAACAGGAGGAGGAGGAGGAGGAGGAGGAGGAGGAGGAACAGTCGTTTGCAGTGACGTCACGACAGGACCGTCAACAGCTACCTGAGCAGACGACCCACCTGTTAGCCGCGCCGGGGGGGGGGGGGGAGGGAGAAGAAGGTGAGGAAAGAGAAGAGAAAAGGAGGGACGATATAGAGGTTCCATGCGGTAGGGAATGGATGCTGAAAGGAAGGGAAGGGAAGGGAAGGGAAGGGGAGTAAAGGGAAGGGAGGGAAAGGAAGGGAAGAAGAGGCTATGGAAGGGAAAGGAAGGAAGGGTAGAAGGGAAGGGGAGTAGAGGCAAGGGAGGGAAAGGAAGGGAAGGAAAGGCTATGGAAGGGAAAGGAAGGAAGAGTAGGAATGAGAAGGGAAAGGAAGGGAAGGGACGGAATGAAAAGGCAGGGGAGGAAAGGTAAGGAAGGGTAGGAAAGAGAAGGGAAGGGAAGGGAGGGAATGAAAAGGTAAGGGAGGAAAGGTAAGGAAGGGAAAGGAAGGGAAGGGTAGGAAAGAAAGAGTATGGAAAGGAAAGGAAAGAAGTTTAGGAAAGAGAAGGGAAGGTAGGGAATGGAAAGGAAGGGAAGGGTAGGAAAGGAAAAGTATGGAAGGGAAAGGAAGGAAAGGGAGGTTAAAATAAAGTAGGAAAGAATAGAGAGAGAAGGAAAACAAGGAAGGAAAGGATGTGACTTGAAGGGAAGAGAAAGGAAGGAAAGGGAAGGGTAAACATGTCCACTCGTCTGTGAAAGAAGGGAAGGGGTGCTGAATGAAGGAAAGGAAGGGAAGGGGAGATAGAAAACACAAGAAAGGGAAAAGAAAGGGAAAGGGAAAGTTAGAGAGAAAGGTAGGGAAAGGTAGATATTAAAAGGAAGGGAAAACGAAAGGTGTATATTGAAGGAAAGGGAAGGGAAAGGTCGGCAATGAAGGGAAAGGAAGGAGAATGGTGAATAATGAAGGGAAGGGGAGGGAAAGGTAGGTACTGAAGGGAAAGGAAGATATTGAAAGGAAGAGAAATAGGGAAGAGAGAAAGGCGTTGGCAAGTGGAACAGAATGAAGACAGGTGGAAGAGAGGAAGGGAGGAAATGGGAAGGAGGGGTGAAGGGAATGTGCTGTGGGGGGGAAGGGGGAAAGGGGTGCGTGATGGAGGGAAGGGGAGAGAAGGAAGGGGAAGGAGCTAGTGGATGGTGGGAATAGAAGGGTAGGGTAGGAAGGGGAAGGGGTTCGTGGTGGGGAGGAAAGGGGAGGGAAGGAATGTCGGGAAAAGAGGAGAGGAGAGGAGAGAGAAGGGAGAGGAAGGAGGGAGGGAATGGAGAGAAAGGAGGGAGGGAGAGAAGTGATTAAGATTGGTAAGCATTCCTCCTCATTACGTGTGTGTGTGTGTGTGTGTGTGTGTGTGTGTGTGTGTGTGTGTGTGTGTGTGTGTGTGTGCGCCGGTTCCATTAAACAACAGTGGGTTAATTTAGTTCAAATTAGGTGTAGTAAATTGTGTTAGTTCTGCAGCCTGTTATCTCCTCCACCTGTACCTCCTCCTCCTCCTCCTCCTCCTCCTCCTCCTCCTTTTGTTCTTCCTCTTGTTGCTTCTCCTCCTCCTTCTCTTACTTCTCCTCCTCCTCTTCTTGTCCCTCTTTCCGCTCCTATCTCTTTCTACCTCTCCTCCTCCTCCTCCTCCTACTCCTTCTGTTCTCCCTGTTGCTGCTTCTCCTCCTTCTCCTTCTCTTCTTCCTTCTCCTCCTCCTCCTCTTCTTCCTCCTTCCGCTCCTATCTCTATCTACCTTTCCTCCTCCTCCTCCTCCTCCTTTTGTTCTTCCTCTTGTTGCTTCTCCTCCTCTTTCTCTTACTTCTCCTCCTCCTCCTCCTCTTGCTCCTCTTTCCGCTCCTATCTCTATCTACCTCTCCTCCTCCTCCTCCTCCTCCTCCTCCTCCTTCTGTTCTCCCTCTTGTTGCTTCTCCTCCTTCTCCTTCTCTTCTTCCTTCTCCTCCTCCTCCGCTTGTTCCTCCTTCCGCTCCTATCTCTATCTACCTTTCCTCCTCCTCCTCCTCCTCCTCCTCCTCCTCCTCTTCGGTAATTTTGTCTCTTCTCCTGCCGCTTTTTCTTCAATAATAAATAGACGGGCATGAAAAATTCTCTCTCTCTCTCTCTCTCTCTCTCTCTCTCTCTCTCTCTCTCTCTCTCTCTCTCTCTCTCTCTCTCTCTCTCTCTCTCTCTCTCTCTCTCTCTCTCTCTCTCTCTCTCTCTCTCTCTCTCTCTCTCTCTCTCTCTCTCTCTCTCTCTCTCTCTCTCTCTCTCTCTCTCTCTCTCTCTTCATTATTCACCTCGTGCCCAGTTATACTTAAACAGCCTTTATATTTTTTTTGTTTTTATCTCTTATTTATTTGTTTATTTATTTTTCCTTCTAAAATCTTTTCTTGCTCTTTTTTTTTCCATGCGTTGTATTTGTTACGTGGAAGGTGTAGTTATTTTTTTTCTTTCTTTTTTCTCGTTTTCTTTTTTGTTTTCATTTCCTTTATTCATTTTTTTTTTGTACCCGGTCTTTGTGTGAGGGTGTGGGTGGTCTTTGCTGCCTCAGTGAGGAGGGGGAGGGGGGAAAGGGAGAGAAAAGGGCAGTGGGCAAGGGAGGTGGTTAAGGGAGAAAAGGGAGGGGGGGATGGAGGTAACAGGAAGGGGGTACATGAAAGGTCGAGGGAAGGGGGAGGAGGAAGGAGCACATTTGAGGAAGGAGGATCGTGGTGTCCTTCAGCACCTCAAAAACTCAGTTTCTCCACCTATCACCTCGACACAGTCTTCCAAACTCTTATCCCCTATTCTTCGACAACACTCAGCCGTCGCCTTCTTCTACACTAAACATCCACGATCTGTCCTTGACTCAAAATCTCAACTGGAAACCACATCTCCTCTCTTACTAAATCAGATTCCTCAAAGTTGGGCGTTCTGCATCATCTCCGCCAGTTCTTCTCCCCCACACAGATGCTGTCCATATACAGGGGCCTTGTCAGCCCTTGTATGGAGTACTCATCTCATGGGTGTGTGGGGGCGCCACACACAGCTATCTTGGACAGAGTGGAGTCTAAAGGCCGGTTTTTACAACAGCCTCCTACTTCTTAAATTCCGCCGCAGTGTTGCATCTCTTTCTTTCTTCTATCGATATTTTCATGCTGACCGCTCTACTGAACTTGCAAATTGCATGCATCCTCCCCTCCGGCGGCCCCGATGCACTCGACTTTCAACTCTCGCTTACCCTTATACTGTCCAAATCCCTTATGCAAGAGTTATACAACATCTTCATTCTTTCATCCTTTCTTTTGGTAAACTCCGGAACAGCCTTCCTTTCTCCTGTCCATAACTTGACCTATTTCAAAGAAGAGTATCAAGACACCTCACGAAGTTGACCTCTCTTTTGGCCTCTTATTCTGGTTAGTTTTATTGGAGCAGCGCCTAGCGGGCTTTTGTTTGTTTGTTGTTGTTGTTTTTGTTGTTTTAGTGCCCTTAAGCTGTCTCCCTTGCTGTAAAAAAAAAAAAAAAAAAAAGCTTGAGGGTGTAATAGGAAGGAGAAAGGGAGTAGCAGCTAAAGGGGGGGGTTAAGGGGATAGAGAAAGGGAGAGGCTAAAGAGGGGTTAAGGGGGGGAGGGGACCTTTTCTTCACCTAGCGGCCCCATTGAAGTGACCCGCCCCCAGGTGTTCCCCAGACGGTGTGTGTGTGTGTGTGTGTGTGTGTGTGTGTGTGTGTGTGTGTGTGTGTGTGTGTGTGTGTTGTTGACGTTCTTGTTCTTATTTTTCTTCGTCTTCTTTTTATCTCCTCCTCCTCCTCCTCCTCCTCCTCCTCCTCTTCCTCCTCTTTTTAATCAGCCTTTTATTATCACCTGCTTATTTACCCTTTTCCTCCACCCTACCTCCCTCCTCCTCCTCCTCCTCCTCCTCCTCCTCCTCCTCATTACCACCCACCCAGTTACCCTTTTCCACCCTCTTACCTTCCCCATTATCTCCCCCTCAACACCCTTCACCCCTTCACCCCTTCCTTCCCCTCCACTCCCCCCCTCCCCAACCAACCGTAGGAGGGAGGAAAGGGGGAGATGTTGCGGATGTGCGTGGGATGTCGAATTCCCCTCCCCTCCCCCTTCCCCACACCTCCTCCCCACCTCCCCCTTCTCTTGGGTGTTAGGGGGAAGGGGGAAGGGGGTGGTAATACCTTTGAACAATTAGCTTTTCCAGTAATTTAAGCGTTGCATTAATTTTAGGCCACCCGCTCTCTCTCTCTCTCTCTCTCTCTCTCTCTCTCTCTCTCTCTCTCTCTCTCTCTCTCTCTCTCTCTCTCTCTCTCTCTCTCTCTCTCTCTCTCTCTCTCTCTCTCTCTCTCTCTCTCTCTCTCCCATTCATCCATTCCATCTCTTCCACTTACTCACTCCTCTTCCACATATTTTTACTCTTCCACACATTCATCCACCCAGTCTTTCTCATCTTCCTCCCCCTCCTTCTCCTTCCACCTCTCCTCCTCCTCCTCTTTCCACCTCTCCGACTCCTCCTCCTATTCTCCTCTTCCACCCTAACGCAAAATAAGGGGGTGGAGGGAGAGAGGAGGAGAAGGAAGAGGGGGGGGGGGGGGTAGGAGGGGATTGATCTTACCTAACAACTTTTCTACTTTGTTTCTTCATTTTCCCTTCTTTATTTCCTCCTCTTCCTTTTCTTCCCATCTTTTTCCTCTTCTCTCCTCCCCTCCCCTCATCTCCTCACTCCACCTTCCATACCTTGCCCCTTCTGTTATTTTTTTTTCTCTTCCTCCTCCTCCTTCATTTGTTTTGTCTTTTTCCTCCTCCTCCTCCTCCTCCTCCTCCTCCTCCTCCTCCTCCTCCTCCTCCTTTCGTTTAGTCTTCCTTCTCCTCTTCCTCTCCTCCTCCTCCTCCTCTTCCTCTTCCTCTTTTATTATCCTTCTTTTTTTCCCTCACTGCTCTCTCTCCTCCTTTTCTCTCCCCTTTCTTCTCCCTCCCTGCTTCCTTTTATCTCTTTCCTCCCCCCCCCTAAAAATCGTTCACCTCTTCCCTCCAACACACACACACACACACACACACACACACACACACCTGTGAACTCCATTACCCGCTCCTTCCAGTTTCTCTTTTGAGGGAGGAAGAGAAGGAGGAAGAGGAGGAGGAGGAGGAGGAGGAGAGGAAACAATAAGGGAGGAGGAAGAGGAAGAGGAGGAGGAGCTGTGAATGCATTGAAATAAGATGGATTTTTCAGGTAAAAGACGAAAAAAACGAGAGAGAGAGAGAGAGAGAGAGAGAGAGAGAGAGAGAGAGAGAGAGAAAGGTAATGTGGAGGAAACAGCTGTGAACGGATTGCAAGCTGATCCCCCCACCCCTTACCCCTCTCCTTCCCATCCCCGACTCCTCCTCCTCCACCTCCTCCTCCTCCTCCTCCTCCTCCTCCTCCTCTCCTCTTCCCTCTCATCCTTCCTCTCCACCTTGATATTATTTCCCTCCCATACCTCCTCCTCCTCCTCCTCCTCCTCCTACCTGGGCCTAATTATAACACCTGCGTTGGATGTGTGTATTATTTACTTTGGGATCCTTAATTATTTTTTTCTTTGTCCTTTATTTTCGTTTTTTTTTTTTTGAGCCCTTCATTTTTTTTTTCTTTCAATCTAGTTTTCATTTTATTTCGTTATCTTTTGTTTTTTTCGGTCTTTTTTTATTTTTTATTTGCATCGTTTTCTTTCTTTCTTTCATTATATTTGTGGTTTTTTTTTTTCTTACTTTGTTATATATTTTCTTAGTGTCAAGTTTTCTTATTTTTCGTCATTGTTTTCTTTTCTCTCATTCCCTTCTTCGTCTAATTTTTCTTATTCTTTTTATGTGACTTTTCCATGTTTGTTTTCTCTTTATTTATACTTGTTTTCTAGAGAGAGAGAGAGAGAGAGGGGAAGGAGAAGGGCATGCATGCAGGCAGGCAGGCAGGAGGAAGGTAAAGAGAGAGAGGAAATGGTTGAAATATCTTCGCATTTTAAACTTCCACTCTTTGACCACCTCCACCCCCTCCACCCACCACCTCCACCACCACCACCAATACGAAAGGATGAAAATGAGAGAAAAAAAAAAGGAGAAAAGGATACAAAAGACAGGTATACAGATAATGAGGCTTGAAGAATGGAGAACAGGTAGTAGGAAAGAACAGAAGAAATACACGAGGCCTTGAAATTATATGGGAAAAGGTATGGAAATGGTAGACCTATAAAAGGGGAAGGAAACGGAGGGAGGGAAATACCTATACATTTAAAGGGAAGGTATTAGAAAGAAAGAGAGAAAGAGAGAGAGCCCATACAGTGGAATAAAGGGGCTTAAGAAACAGGAATAAAGGAAAAGGGATGATAAGGGAATGACCGAGGAAAGGATGAAATGGGTATGATAATGGAAAGTAATAGAAGGAAATAATAAAAATAGTTGAAATGCAGAGATGGAAAGAAGGGAAAGAGGAAGGTGTGATCAGAAGAAAGAAGGAGATAGAAGAAAAAATGGTTGAAGAAGAGGGAAAAGGCGAAATAGAATAAAGATGAAATGGAAATGAAGAGAAAGAAGCAAATGATTGGAAGAACAAAGAAGAAAGAATAGAAAAAGGAATTAATGAAGAAAAGGAAAAAAAGGAAAGGAAAAAAGGAATGGATGAAGAAAGAGAAAAAAAAGGCGAAATAGAATATACAGATGATAATGGAAATAAAGAGAAGAAAAGAAAAAAAATTGTGAAAGAAAGAACAAAGAAGAAAAGAGTTGATGAAGAGGTGAAGAAAAAGCGTAGAAAAGAATAGAAAAGTAATCCCTAAAGAAGAAGAAAAGGAAAAGGAAGGCGACATAGACTAAAGATGATATAGGGAAAATAAAGAGAAGAAAATGAATGGAAGAAAATGGGAAGAAGAAAGATAAAGTTGATTAATGAAAAATGATAATAAATTCAAGGGTTATAGAAGGTGTGGAAGGAGTAGAAAATCAAATCAAATAAACAAGTGTAAAAAAATAAGAAAAATAAATAAATATGAGGAGAAGGAAAGACAGAATGAAGAAAGATATGGAAAAAGGAAATGGTTGTGGAGGGAATGGAACGGGTGGAAGGAATGGAACAAGGTGGAGTTAATGGTGGAAATAAAAAAAAGATGGGGAGAGAGAAGGAAAGGGGATAGTGAAATAGTGAAGAAGAAAGGGTTAGATGAAGGGGATGAGAGAGAGAGAGAGAGATGAAGGGGCTGAATAGGGTTATGGATGAAGGGGGAAAAGAGGAGGAGGAGGAGGAGAGGGAGGAAGAAGAAGAGGAGGAGGGAAATTTTGACGTAAACCTCAACAAAAGATCTCCTCCTCCTCCTCCTCCTCCTCCTCCTCTTCCTCCTCCTCTTCTTCCTCCTCTTCCTCCTTTCATCTATAGTCGTCCTCCTCTCCGCCTCCCCTGTTTGTTTGTTTGTTTGTTTCTTACTTTCACTCCGTTTTCTTTTCGTCTTTGATCCATCCGTTTTCCTTTTCATCCATTCATTCTTTTTTTTTTAGTATTTTCCTCCTTTTCCTTTCTTTCTTTTTGTTCTACTTTCCTTCCTTACCTCTTTTCCTTCCCTTCCTTCCTTCCTTCCTTCCTTCGTTTCTTTCTATTTCTTCTCTTTTTTTCCTTCTCTCCGTCCTTCTATTCTTCTTCCTCCTCATTTTCCTCTTTTCCTTTATTTTCCTTTAATCTCCTTCGTTTCTTTCTAGTTCTCCTTTTTTTCCTTCTCTCTGTCCTTCTATTCTTCCCCACACTTCTTCCTCCTCCTCCTCCTCATTTTCCTCTCTTCTTTTCCTCCTCTTTTCCTCACTCTCTCCA
The DNA here is from genome assembly GCF_024679095.1 of Eriocheir sinensis. Taxonomy (NCBI): domain Eukaryota; kingdom Metazoa; phylum Arthropoda; class Malacostraca; order Decapoda; family Varunidae; genus Eriocheir; species Eriocheir sinensis. The sequence continues at coordinate 1,788,511 of NC_066543.1, forward strand.
CACTCCTCCACTTCCAGCAAACTCTCCTCCATCTTTGCTTCCTATTCTTCCTTTACCTCCTCCTCCTCCTCCTCCTCTCCACCTCTCCTTCCTTCCTTCCCTCCTCCCTTCTGAAAGCATAATAAAGATTACCCAAATGCATGGGAGAGGGAAGGAGGGAAGGAAGGGGGGGGGAAAGAGAGAGAGAGAGGAGGGAGGGAGGCAGGGAAGAGGAGCTTATCCCACGTGCCTCGGTAAGGTTCATTTCGCCTTAGAAGAGAGTGGAATTTTGGACCTTGTTGCCTCTCTCTGCTAAAGGTCCTTCTTCCACTCTCTTGAAGGTGTGAGAGAGAAGAGCTGAAGGTGAGAGAGAGAGAGAGAGAGAGAGAGAGAGAGAGAGAGAGAGAGAGAGAGAGAGAGAGAGAGAGAGAGTTTATATTGTTTTTATGTAAATTATCCTCTCTCTCTCTCTCTCTCTCTCTCTCTCTCTCTCTCTCTCTCTCTCTCTCTCTCTCTCTCTCTCTCTCTCTCGTTCTATATATGTAATGCCTCAGTTTTCATTTTTTCATTTTTTTCCTCGTCATTTATATTTATTCTTCTTTCTTTCCTACTTCCTTTATTTATTTATTTTCCGATAGTATTTTTTTTTCGCATTTTCCTCCTTTTCATAGATATTCCGGATTTCCTTTTCCTCTGTCATTTCTCTCTTTCTCGTTCCTTTCTTTTTCTTCGCGTTTATTTCTCTCCAATTTTCAGGGTTTCTTCCTTACTTCTTTTTCTCTTTATTTTTCTTTCTTTCATTTCATATTTTTTCTTTACTTTCGAATTTATTTTTGCTTCATCTCTCTCTCTCTCTCTCTCTCTCTCTCTCTCTCTCTCTCTCTCTCTCTCTCTCTCTCTCTCTCTCTCTCTCTCTCTCTCTCTCTCTCTCTCTCTCTCTCTCTCTCTCTCTCTCTCTCTTTAACATTTTTATTCCCTCATTCTTTTCCATTCCTCGTCGTTGCGTTCTTCCTTCCTTCCTCCTCCTCCTCTCCTTCTCTCTCTCTTTTTCTCTTTTCATTTTCTCTTTTTCTCTCGCCCACTCTGTTTTCTTTTCCTGTAATTTCTCTCCTCCTCTTATTTTTGCGTCGTTCTTTTTTTTCTCTCTCTCAAGACCTTTAATTTTCTTTTTCTCCCTCATTTCCCTCCTTCTCTCTTCTTCTTCTTCTTCTTCTTTCTTTTATCGCATCGTCTCTTCTTTTTCTTAACATTTTCTTCTATTTTCTTTCTTTTTGCTTTGTTTTCTCTCCTTTCTCATTCCTCCTCTTCCTCCTTCTTCCTCTTTTTTCCTCTCTCCTTCTTTATTTCCATTTTCTTATCTTTTCCTTTTGTTTACGCCTTTCCTTGTTTTCTTTCCTCCTCCTCCTTCTCCTTCTCCTCCTCCTTCCCTCCCTTCTCTTCTCTTCCTCTTCTCTCGGTCCCTTCCATTTCTCTCCTCCATATTCTCTCCCTTCTCCATATTGTACCTCCCTTTCCCCTTCTCGCCCTTGTTCTCTCTCTCCCACCCTCCCTTCCTCCCTCCTTCCCTCCCTTCCTCCCTCCCTCCATCCTTCCCTCCTTCTCACCCATTCTCCTTCTTACATATTCTCTTCACTCCTACCTCCCTCCCTTTATCCCTCCTCCTCTTCCTCCTCCTCCTCCTCCTGCTCCTCCCTTAAACACCCTAACAAGACCCCCTTCCTCCCTCCTTCCTCTTCCTCCTCCTCCTCCTTTTTATTGTGGGATCTCAAAGGACACCTAAAGGAAGGGAGGAGGAGAGGAGGAGAGAGAGGAGGAGGAGGAAGGAAGGAGAGAGGAAAGGAGAAAAGAAACTTGCATCGAATACCCACAAAAGTCTTCTCCTTCTTAAACCTCCTCCTCCTCCTCCTCCTCCTCCTCCTCCTCCTCCTTCTTCTTGGGTGTGGTGTTGGTTAGTGTTGCCTTTCTTCCTTCCTCCCTCTTTCATTTTTCCTCTTCATCAGTTTTCTCTCCCTCCTCCTTTTTCCTTTTTTTCTATAGTGTTCATCATTTTTCTGTTCCTCTTCCTCTCTTCATTTTTTTTTATATATATTTTTGCGTTATTTTTTTTCTAAGTCTTCCTCGTTCTCTTTGCCTCAAGATGGTTCCTCTCATTTTTCTTTTTTTCTCCTTCCTTTTCCTCCTCCTCCTCCTCCTTCCCATTTTCTTCTCAATTTCTCTCTCCCTCCATCATACGGCTCACTTCTTTCCTTATTTTCATATACCTCCCACACTGGCAGGTTCTCTCTCTCTCTCTCTCTCTCTCTCTCTCTCTCTCTCTCTCTCTCTCTCTCTCTCTCTCTCTCTCTCTCTCTCTCTCTCTCTCTCTCTCTCTCTCTCTCTCTCTCTCTCTCTCTCTCTCTCTCTCTCTCTCTCTCTCTCTCTCTCTCTCTCTCTCTCTCTCTCTCTCTCTCTCTCTCTCTCTCTCTCTCTCTCTCTCTCTCTCTCTCTCTCTCTCTCTCATAATAATAATAATAATAATAATAATAATAATAATATAAACAACGACATCGATATTGAAGTTATCATACAGCGCAGCATCTGATGACCTCTATGTATGTATGTATGTATGTATGTATGTATGTATGTGTGTTTTTCGTTGGTGTATGTAAATATGTTGAAAAGAAGTGGACGAGGAAGAAGAGAAGGAGGAGGAGGAGGAAGAGGAGGAAGAGGAGAAGAAGAAGGAAAAATTGTGAAAGAAATCGTTTTGTTATAATTATGTTTCTTCGTTGTAGTAGTAGTATTGGTAGTAGTAGTGGTAGTAGTAGTAGTAGTAGTAGTAGTAGTAGTAGTAGTAGTCGTGGTGGTCGTGGCGGCGGGGGCAATATCTCTGTTGTCATCCGCGGCACAAGATATTGCTGGATGCTGCCGTGATTATTAATATTTTGCCTACTCCTTCTTCCTCTCCTCCTTCCGTTATTCCTTCCTTTCGTCCTTTTCTTTCCTTCTTCCTCCTCTTCATTTCGCTTTACCAACATAACTCCACCTTCTTCCCTCCTTCATTCCTTCTTTTCTTACTTTCTTCTCTTCGTCCTCCTCTTCATCCGTGTCCACTTTCTTCCCTCCTTCATTCCTTCTTTTCTTCCTTTCTTCTCTTCGTCCTCCTCTTCATCCGTCTCCACTTTCTTCCCTCCTTCATTCCTTCCTTTCTTCCTTTCTTCCCTCCACTTTCTCTCCTACTTTACCTCCTCCCTTCTTCCCTTTCTTCCCTTCTTCCTCCTCTTCATTCGCCTTACCTATTTCATTCCACTTATCTCCCTCCTTTGTTCCTTTCTTTCCTCCCCCTTTCGTCACTTTCTTCCCTTCTTCCTCCTCTTCACTCTCCTTCCTCCTCTCTTTCCTCCTTCCTGGCTTCCTTTCTTCCTTCTATTATCACTCATTCCTCCTTTTCTCCCCTCTCCTTATTTCCTCTTCTCTCTCCTCTCCTCCTCCTCATTCTTTCCTCCCTTATTCTCTCCATTCTCCATGTTTTATCTCCTTTTCCTCTTTCTCTCCTTATTCCTCCCTTCCTTCCCTCCCCTCCTTGTTCACTTCTTTTTATCCCCTTATTTTTCTTTCCCTTTTTATCCTCCTCCCCCTCCTCCTCCTCCTCCCAAACCTACGCATCAAAGAATCCTGAAAATTGAACCAAAAATCACGGCTTGGCATCCCTCGAGTTGCCAGTCGGGGGATAAATACAACTTTTTTTATCTCTGGAAATTCGTTTAATATTGACTTCCATGTATACCTTTTTTTTATGTGTGTGTGTGTGTGTGTGTGTGTGTGTGTGTGTGTGTGTGTGTGTGTCATTTCTCTTCAATTCTCCCTTTCCTTTTTTCCTTCTCTTCTACATCTTTCTTTTTTGTTGTTATTGTTATTATTCTTTCCTCCCATCGTGTGTGTGTGTGTGTGTGTGTGTGTGTGTGTGTGTGTGTGTGTGTGTGTGTGTGTGTCGAAAAATGTATGGGAATGTGAGGGGAGGAGGAGGAGGACGAGGATAAGGAGGAGGAGGAGGAGGAGGAGGAGGAGGAGAAGAAGAAATCGTTAATGGGAAATAATGGACTAGGAGGGAATATGCAGTGGGGGGGGGAGAGAGAGAGAGAGAGAGAGAGAGAGAGAGAGAGAGAGAGAGAGAGAGAGAGGTGCGGAAGATAATAATGATAGATTGGAGAAGAAAAATAATAAAGAAAAAAGGAAATAAAGGAGGAGAGAGAGAGAGAGAGAGAGAGAGAGGATTAAAGAATGGAAGAGGGAAGAGAGCAAGAAGGGTTAGGGTGGAAACGAAAGGTAAGGAAGGAAGGATGAAACAAAAAAAAGAAAAGGACGAGAAAGGAAAAACAAAGAAAAAAATAGAGGAAAGTGCGTTAGGAGATAAATGAGAGAGAGAGAGAGAGAGAGAGAGAGAGAGAGAGAGAGAGAGAGAAGAAAATGGATGGAAATTGGAAAAAAAAGAGAAAAATAGTTTACAAAGACAGGATGGAAGAGAAAAGGGGAAAGAATAAAACAGGAAAAAAAAGAAAGGGGGAGAAACGTAGGCAGAGATAATACAAGAAGAAGAAAATAAGAAGAAAGGTGAAGGAAAAAAGAAAAAGGAAAAATAGAAAATGGAAAGGTGTGAGGAGGGAAAAAAAGCAGAGAGAGAGCGAGAGCGAGCGGGGGGGGGTGGGGATGATGGGGCGGCGAGGACACAGTTGCCAGTTAGCGAAATATTACTGTCCATTTTTTTCACGCTGGTATAGGTTTTAATTTGTTTATTGGTGTGATATTTTCCTCCTCCTCCTCCTCCTCCTCCTCCTCCTCCTCCTCCCCCTCCTCCCCTCCCCATGACCTCCCTCCCCTCCTCTGATATCCACTCCCCTTCCTCTTCTACCGTTTCCCCATCTGTTTCCCTCCCCTTTCCTCCTCCTCCCCTCTCTCTCTCTCTCTCTCTCTCTCTCTCTCTCTCTCTCTCTCTCTCTCTCTCTCTCTCTCTCTCTCTCTCTCTCTCTCTCTCTCTCTCTCTCTCTCTCTCTCTCTCTCTCTCTCTCTCAGGGTACAAAGCAATTATGTAAACAGTGTCGTAATGAATCCCTACCTTTTCTTTTTTTTTTGTCGTTTTGTTGTCTATCTTTTTTTTTTTTGTATTTCCTTTCTTATCCTTTTCCTTCATCCCTTCTTCACTTCCCTCTTTCCCTTTCTTTCTTCCTCCCATGCATTCTTTTTTTTTCCCCATTTCATTTTCTCTCTCTCTGTTTCTAATTTACCTTTTTTTCCCTCATCCATTTTGTTTCTATTCTACTCCTCTCCTTTTCCTCCCTTACCTCCATTCTTCCATCCATTTCTAAGTCTTTCGATCGATTAGTTTTTTTTATAATATTTTTCGTTACTCCTTTCAATCTCATTCTCCTTCATCTCGTTTAATTTCCTTCAATCTTCTCTTATCTTCATTCTTTATCTTATCTTCATTCTTTAATTCCTCTTTACCTCCTCTCTTGATTTTTATTTATTTACGTGTATCTCCCATTCCATCAGCATTTTTCATTTCCCCTCCCATCCTTCCTTCCTTTCTTCCTTCCATTTTTTCTTCCTTTCCTTATTCCTTCATTCTCTATCTTCCCGGTATCCTTCCTATGCTTTCTTTTTTCTCTTCTTTCTTCTTCCTTCTTAATTTATTTCATGTCTGTCGGTTACGTCTTTAACATTCTTCTTTCCCATTCCTTCCTTCCTTCTTATCTTCCCTCCCTCCTTTCTTCCTTTTTTCCTTCCTTTCCTTATTCCTCTATTCTCTATCTTCCCAGTATCCTTAATATCCTTCCTTTTTTCTCTTCTTTCTTCTTTCTTCTTCATTTATTTCATGTCCGTCGGTTAAGTCTTCATTCCTCCTCTTCTTTTTTTGTGGATTTGTATTTTTTTCTTTTCCTTTTTTATTATTTTCTGTGTCACAATTCGATGGTTTTGTGCTGAGCCGGTTTTTATTTCTTTTTATTTTCATTTCGTAATCCTGTTTGGTTTGGCCCTCCCTCTCTCTCTCTCTCTCTCTCTCTCTCTCTCTCTCTCTCTCTCTCTCTCTCTCTCTCTCTCTCTCTCTCTCTCTCTCTCTCTCTCTCTCTCTCTCTCTGTTTATTTTTTTTTTACTTGATTTACAATTTACCATAAACCTCGACCTCTCTTCTTCCTCTTCCCTTTCTTCCTCCTCCTCCTCCTCCTCCTCCTCCTCTTCCTCATCCTCTTCCTCTTCCTCCTCCTCCTCACTTTACCTGTTCTCTCGTACTGATATTGATGGACACAATCGTTCACACACACACACACACACACACACACACACACACACACACACACACAGAATCATGCGTCCATAAAAACACACATACATACATACATACATACATACATACATACATACATACATACATATCAAACGGACATGCACACACTATCATTACTACACCCCCCACACACACACACACACATACACACATACACACAATCCTCCCCCCCTCTCTCTCTCTCTCTCTCTCTCTCTCTCTCTCTCTCTCTCTCTCTCTCTCTCTCTCTCTCTCTCTCTCTCTCTCTCTCTCTCTCTCTCTCTCTCTCTCTCTTGCACCCTTTTATTTTACCTCCCCTACTCTCTCTCTCTCTCTCTCTCTCTCTCCTCTCCTCTCCTCTCCTCCCTTGCTTTCCTCCCCCCTCCTTCCCTCCCCTCCCTTCCCTTCCCCTCTCTTCACCTCCCTTTCCTTTCCTCTTGCTAACTCCGATCCTCTCCCCTCCCTTCTCTTCCCCTCTTCACGAATCCCTTCCCCTCCCTCCTCCTCCCCTCCTAGTCCTCCTCCCCCCTCCCCTCCCCCCTCCCCCCCGTAAGCTCAGCGACACGGCCCAAAAAAGTTTGATAAAAGTCGCCCCAGAAATACATTTTGCCAACATAGTTTATTTAGCTGTCATGGAGAACCGCCCCCCACCCCCCTCTTCCCCCCCTTTTCCCCCTCTCCCCCCTCTTCATCCCCTTCCTGCTGCTGCTGTCCCCTTTCCTCTCTCTTTCTCTTTTCCTCTACTGCCTCCTCTTTTCTCTCTCTCTCTCTCTCTCTCTCTCTCTCTCTCTCTCTCTCTCTCTCTCTCTCTCTCTCTCTCTCTCTCTCTCTCTCTCTCTCTCTCTCTCTCTCTCTCTCACGGGTTATTTTCCATTCATAACTTTCTGCATATTTCCTTTTCCTCTCTTTTTCTATTTATTTCCCTCCAACTTCTTCCTTTCCCGTTCTTCCTCCTCCTCCTCCTCCTCCTCCTCTTCCCCTGCGAGCAAGTCTACACGCTTCCAATTTTACTTATTGACTTTGGTGCGAGTCTCGGCCATTCTCTCTCTCTCTCTCTCTCTCTCTCTCTCTCTCTCTCTCTCTCTCTCTCTCTCTCTCTCTCTCTCTCTCTCTCTCTCTCTCTCTCTCTCTCTCTCTCTCTCTCTCTCTCTCTCTCTCTCTCTCTCTCTCTCTCACATGATTATCACAAACGTATCACCCTTTCCTTTTCCGCCTCTTCTTCCTTCCTCCTCCTCCTCCTCCTCCTCCTCCTCCTCGGGCTCAGTACCTCTAAGCCTCAGTTATGAAGACTTCAATCCCACTCTTCCTCCTCTCCTCCTCTTCCTTCTCTTCCTCATCCTCCTCTTCCCTCTATCCCCCCCTCTCCTCGTCTCTTCTCCGTTCCTCTTCCTTCCCTTCCTTCCCTCCCTCCCTTCCTCTTCCCTTCACTGGAACACAAAAATTGAAGATCGGAGCGTGTATGGAAGAGGTGTTGGTAAGAAGAGGGGGAGGAGGAGGAGGAGGAGGAGGAGGAGGAGGAGGGGAAGGAATGTATTCATAATGCTGGAGGAAAGATGAGGAGGGAAACTTTTTTGTGTCTGTTGAAGGAGGAGAAGGAGGAGGAGGAGGAGGAGGAACACACAAAGGAACACAAAGGAAGAACAAACAACAGCAGACCTGATGGTCCTTACGAGGCTGGAAGATGAAGGATAGCAAAGGCGAAGCATCCTCCCCACCCCCCCATCCCTCCAGCCAAAGCTGGCAGGAAGGGAAAAAGAACCATGCTGCATGGAAAAACTGCATGGAAATATATAGTAAAGAGGAAAAAAATACCATTACTGCTACCACTAACCGGGCGATAAAAACGGACAAGGACACCAGTATTCGAAAGAACTTAATGTTATTACGACAATGAGTAATATCTTAATTGCTGGTTGGATTCAAAACACTTGTCTAACCTATTCTTGAAGGCCGTAACTGTTGTACTATCAACGACATCACAGCGTAGAGAATTCCAAACATTAACGACTCGATTGAAGAAGAAGTGTTTGGCTTCGTGTGACAAGAATATTTTACCACTTATCATCAAATTGTGATTTCTTATTGTTCTATTTGATCGACCAATTGTAAAGTAATCTTCTGCATTAATATCACTGAATCCTTTAAACATTTTAAACACTTCTATTAGATCGCCTCGCATTCTTCGTTTTGATAGCCTGAATAAATTTTCTTCTTTAAGCCTTTGTTCATACGATAAATTTATCAACGTAGGAATCATTTTTGTTACTCTCCGTTGAACCTGTTCTAACTTTTCTACGTCTTTTCTGTAATAGGGAGACCATAATTGTACACAGTATTCTAGATGGGGTCGAACCAACAAATTATACAGTTTAAATATTACTTTTTTTTCCGATTTATTATTAAAGACTCGTCCGATAACCCCAACCTTCAAATTTCTTTTCAGGATCATGATGTTTGTTTCTCCATTCAGTCACAGCCTTCTTAAGTTGTAATCTTTGAATACAGAGGCGACAAGTTCTACTCAGCCAGAGGCTTCATCATGACCCTGGCACGGGAGACAGATCAGGTATTACACCTTGTCCAAGGGTGACCTGAGACTATGCAAGGCAGGGACGTCTTGTTCCCTGAGGTGAAAACACTTCACCCGCATTCTGGGTGAATGAAACATGGAAACATGGAAACATGGACGAGCAGGCAGCAGAAAGCCTGTTGGCTCATTACAAGGCTGCCTGCTTTCAGTGATTTAATCAATCCGTCAGCCACAGGAGTGGCTTGCGGGAAGGACTAAAGCACTTGTGTACCGACTCTTGGATACATTCAGATCACTCCCGATGCAGCAAAGTGTCGATCAATGCGTCTCTTGAAGGAGTTGATTGTCTCTGCGCTTACCATTTTTGCAGGAAGGCTGTTCCAGTGGCGAACAACTCTATTCGAGAAATAACTCCTGCCGATGTCGGTATTGCATCGTTTTGCTTGAATTGTTTTTCCATTGTTTCTTGTACTCGGGTTAGTTTGTAGCGTGAAGAGTTTGGACGTTGCTGAACTTGTTCAGGTACTTAAAGACTTGTATCATGTCTCCCCGCAGTCGTCTCTTTTCCAACATGAAGAGGTTGAGTCGCTCAAGTCGCTCTTCGTAGGGTTTCGTCCTCAGTGATGGGATCATCTTCGTGGCGCGCCGCTGTACTCTCTCAAGTAATTCAATGTCTTTCCTGTAATTGGGAGACCAGAATTGCACGGCGTATTCCAGGTGGGGTCTTACAGCGCAATATACAAGGATAACCTAACTCCCGGCGTCTTGTATTCGAAGTTCCTCGATATGAACCCAAGCATTGTATTGGCTTTCTTACAGGCGGACTTGCAGTGTTTTGTTTGTTTCTAGTCACTGCTGATGGTGACCCCGAGGTTTCTTTCCTCTTGCACTACTTGTAGTGGTTCGCCACCCTTGTGGTGTGTGTGGTTGCTGTTTCTGGATCCGATATGCATTACTTTACATTTGGTAGTGTTGAAGGACATCTGCCATTTTTCTGACCACCGAGTGATCTGGTCCAGGTCTCTCTGGATAATTTCGCAGTCTGCCGTCGTGAGGGCCTTCCCACCCACCTTTGTGTCGTCGGCAAATTTTGAAAGAGTGGATTTTAATCCTAGTTCTAGGTCGTTGATATATATGATGAAAAGTATGGGTCCCAGCACTGACCCCTGTGGCACTCCACTTGTGACCGGGAGCCACTCGGAAGCCTGTCCGTTGAGCACAACTCGCTGTTTTTTAGTTGAATATAGCTGCTGAAATTAAAGGAAGAGTGTGTGTGTGTGTGTGTGTGTGTGTGTGTGTGTGTGTGTGTGTGTGTGTGTGTGTGTGTGTGTGTGTGTGTGTGTGTGTGTGTGTGTGTGTGTGTGTGTGTGTGTGTGTGTGTGTTTGCAGCGAAAGTTTAGAAGTTATAGAGAGAATAATTGTTAGTCAGATCGTTCAGAGAGAGAGAGAGAGAGAGAGAGAACGTTCATAAAATGTGTTCTCTACGACAAGGCAATAATGGAGAGAAAATGAAAACATAGATATTAAGGATATATTCTCTCTCTCTCTCTCTCTCTCTCTCTCTCTCTCTCTCTCTCTCTCTCTCTCTCTCTCTCTCTCTCTCTCTCTCTCTCTCTCTCTCTCTCTCTCTCTCTCTCTCTCTCTCTCTCTCTCTCTCTCTCTCTCTCTCTCTCTCTCTCTCTTATCCTTTCTTTCATATACACAACAGCTCCTCCTAACCCCCTCCTCCCTCCCACCTCTTGTCTTCCTCTCCCTCCTCCTCCTCCTCCTCCTCCTCCTCCTCCTCCTCCTCCCTTCACTCCTGACATGAAGACAAAAGAAGAAAGAAGTCTCGCTGTTTTATCGTGCTAAAAATGTGGCGTGTGTAATTAGAGAGAGAGAGAGAGAGAGAGAGAGAGAGAGAGCAGTTTCATCCTTAAAAGAGGGGGGTGAGTATAATATATAATAAACTTCGTATAACATCAATGCCTGTGTGTGTGTTCGTGTGTGTGTGTGTGTGTGTGTGTGTGTGTGTGTGTGTGTGTGTGTGTGTGTGTGTGTGTGTGTGTGTGTGTGTTTCTTTGCCATTTATGTGGTTGTGTGATTGTTTTGTATCTGTTTGTATCTCTCTCTCTCTCTCTCTCTCTCTCTCTCTCTCTCTCTCTCTCTCTCTCTCTCTCTCTCTCTCTCTCTCTCTCTCTCTCTCTCTCTCTCTCTCTCTCTCTCTCTCTCTCTCTCTCTCTCTCTCTCTCTCTCTCTCCCCGGATAATTATTTTCCGCACCGTCGAAATTTCCAAGATGGCGGACTGCGCATCGTTTTCTTTCGCTTTTTCGTTTTCTGTTTCATCCAAGCCTCTAAACAGCCTTTGGGAAGGATAAAAAAAAAGTATATGAAGTGAAGAGTTGAGCGAGAAAAGAAGTTGACTCGTATTATTTTTTTTTCTGTTATGTTGGTGATGTGTGTGTGTGTGTGTGTGTGTGTGTGTGTGTGTGTGTGTGTGTGTGTGTGTGTGTGTGTGTGTGCATAGTCAGGTTAGGTAAAGGTAAATAACTTGAAAAATGTATAGGTACAGAGATAGAGAAAGACAGACAGATAGACGAACCGACAGACAGACAGACAGACCTTGAGTTAATAATTACAATGAAGGTAAATCGACGTACACACACACACACACACACACACACACACACACACACACACACACACACACACACACACACACACAAAGACCGACCGACCGACCGACAGACAGAGATTGATATTAAACAAGTAAAATATATGAAGACAGACCGACACTTATACAGACAGACAGACAAATAAACAGACAGACAGACAGACAGGCAGACTGACAGAAGCAAAACAGGATAAAATTAATCATACTTGAATAACAACAAACAAAGACTTTAATATTTTCGGACATATAAGGATTTACCATTTATTATTATTATTATTATTATTATTATTATTATTATTATTATTATTATTATTATTATTATTATTATTATTATTATTTTATTATTACTCTTCAGTACTTATACACATTTTTTCTTAAGTGATAGGTTAGTGTTTTTTTTCTTTTTCTTGATAAAACACAAAAGCTTCGTTGAAACCACTCCAGAAAATTTATGATGGAAAAAATAAACGATGAATTATTAAGATGGATTTAAATGGAAGGAAGATTAGGTAAAAAATATTTAAACTATGCAGTAATTATTTGATTTTTTCGATAGATAAAAAATTTGGTGGATGGGAAATTCGGTGGGTGAGAAATTCGGTGGGTGAGAAATTCGGTGGGTGAGAAATTCGGTGGGTGAGAAATTCGGTGGGCGAGAAATTCGGTGAGTGAGAAATTCGGTGGGTGAGAAATTCGGTGGGTAAGAAATTCGGTGGGTGAGATATTCGGTTGGTTATAAATTGGGTGGGTGAGAAATTCGGTGGGTGAGAAATTCGGTGGGTAAGAAATTCGGTGGGTGAGAAATTCGGTGGGTGAGAAATTCGGTGGGTGAGAAATTCGGTGGGTGAGAAATTCGGTGGGTGAGAAATTCGGTGGGTGAGAAATTCGGTGGGTAAGAAATTCGGTGGGTGAGAAATTCGGTGGGTGAGAAATTCGGTGGGTGAGAAATTCGGTGGGTGAGAAATTCGGTGGGTGAGAAATTCGGTGGGTGAGAAATTCGGTGGGTGAGAAATTCGGTGGGTGAGAAATTCGGTGGGTGAGAAATTCGATGGGTAAAAAATTCGGTGTGTAAAAAATTCGGTGGGTGAGAAATTCGGTGGGTGAGAAATTCGATGGGTAAAAAATTCGGTGTGTAAAAAATTCGGTGGGTGAGAAATTCGGTGGGCGAGAAATTCGGTGAGTGAGAAATTCGGTGGGTGAGAAATTCGGTGGGCGAGAAATTCGGTGGGTGAGAAATTCGGTGTGTAAGAACTTTTCATGGGTAACAGACATGGGTAAAATGAGTCAAAATTTTTAGTGGGTAAGAACTTCGTAAATATATTAATGAAGTATAAATAAAAAGAGCAAAAAATATTAGAAAGCGAAATATTATAAAAAAGTAAGTTATTTTTTTCTGGGTCATAAAAAAATAGATGTTTTATGTTTCAAATTCCGAGTATGCAATTGTTTTATATGAAGAGAATATACCTGCTGGCTGCTGGATTTCTGATGAGAGGATGAATGAATGAATGAGAATATCCGGTAATGAATAATTAAAAGGATTCATGCAGCCAAAAGCAGGTGTGTGTGTGTGTGTGTGTGTGTGTGTGTGTGTGTGTGTGTGTGTGTGTGTGTGTGTGTGTTGTTATAGAGAGAGAGAACACAGGTATACAATAGAGAAGTATGTGTGTGTGTGTGTGTGTGTGTGTGTGTGTGTGTGTGTGTGTGTGTGTGTGTGTGTGTGTGTGTGTGTGTCTTTAGATAGAGAGAGAGAGTTGAACACAGGTATACAATAGAGAAGTGTGTGTGTCGTGTGTGTGTGTGTGTGTGTGTGTGTGTGTGTCATTAGAGAGAGAGAGAGAGAGAGCACAGGTATACAATACAGAGAAATACCCGCCAAATAACCTGTAATTAGAATATTCAGGTAAGAACAGATTCATGTATTGAACATAAACTAATAAATCAAATAACATTAACGTAAATAAGGAAACAAAAACAATCACTCACCTATTTTTTCCCTTATACTTTTTCCCCCACGTGACTCATTTCCTTCCCAGGTGAGTCACGTTCTTTCTTCTCCAGGTGACTCATTTTTTTTTATTTACCTGAGAGAGTGAGTGAAAATATTGGAAAGTGAAAGTGTGGGTAAAAAAAAAAGGGAAAGTGTTAGATGAGAATTAAGTGAGTCGAGTTTCCTAGTTATTAGCTCTTGCCCGAGAGAGAGAGAACATCACTGGCAGTTCTCTGATTGGTATTGATTACACACCCTGTCGCCTCTTCCTTTCCATTCTCTCTCTCTCTCTCTCTCTCTCTCTCTCTCTCTCTCTCTCTCTCTCTCTCTCTCTCTCTCTTTTATCATCATTATCATTATTATCGCAGTTCCCGTCACGGCGAATTGTAATGTACACCGTTGCAACACACACACACACACACACACACACACACACACACTGACACACACACACACACACACACACACACACACACACACACACACACACATGCGCGCCATGATGTTTTTTTTTCTTCTCTTTCCTCCTCTTTGTGCGACTGTATGTGTGTGTGTGTGTGTGTGTGTGTGTGTGTGTGTGTGTGTGTGTGTGTGTGTTTCTCTTTTTCTTCCTTTATCAGCCTGTCAGGATAATCCAACTATATTTCTCTCTCTCTCTCTCTCTCTCTCTCTCTCTCTCTCTCTCTCTCTCTCTCTCTCTCTCTCTCTCTCTCTCTCTCTCTCTCTCTCTCTCTCTCTCTCTCTCTCTCTCTCTCTCTCTCTCTCTCTCTCTCTCTCTCTCTCTCCCGGAACATGAAACAACAAGGATATAAAAAAAAACGAAGGAGAAATGACGAAATGCTGAAAGAGTCGTTATCTGATCTTCCTTTTATCTTCCTTTTTTCTCCTTATTTTTCCTTCCCTTCTTTTTTTTCTCTTTATTTAATCCCTTCTGTTCCTTTTCATTTTCTTTCGCGTGTGTTGTCTTTACTTTTTTACTTTTCTTGTTGCTTTCTTGTCTTATTTTCTTTTAGTCTCTTACTTTTCTTGTTCGTTGACTTAGAATTTGCTGTAATAGTCTGTCCGTCTCTCTCTCTCTCTCTCTCTCTCTCTCTCTCTCTCTCTCTCTCTCTCTCTCTCTCTCTCTCTCTCTCTCTCTCTCTCTCTCTCTCTCTCTCTCTCTCTCTCTCTCTCTCTCTCTCTCTCTCTCTCTCTCTCTCTCTCTCTCTCTCTCTCTCTCTCTCTCGTTCACCTGGTCTCCTTCCCTATCTCTAACCATCAACATACCTGTCTTCCTCGCGACCTTCATCACCCTTCAGCCTCACCTGTCCACCGCTTTCTCCTCCTCCTCCTCCTCCTCCTCCTCCTTCTTCCGACCCACATAGCCACTCATCCTCCCACTCTCTTCCTATCTCCCGCCCCTCCTCCCACCCACACACCCATACTCTCTCTATCTATTTATCTCTCTTTCATCATCCCCACCCACATATAGTGACCTCCATCTTCCTTATCCACCCCCTCCTCGCCTTTACATTATCCTCCACTCTACTCTTATTGTCTCCACCTGGACTTACCTCTTTGCTCACATACCGACCGACACTCTTACTCAGCCATTCACTCATCTACTCACACACTCTCTCATTCACTGATGTTTTATTACCCTCCTCCGCATTACTCAGACCCACACTTGTTCACTTACTTATCTCGGTTAGTCAGTCAGTCAGTCAGTCATTTACTCACTCACTCCCTCATTTATACTCTCATTTCATTCTCCTCCTCCGCCTCACTCACTCACTCACACACTCGCCCGGTTAATTTTTCCCACCTTTTCCCCCTTATCTCGGTTAGTCAGTCACTCACTCACTCATTTACTCACTCACTCACTCATTTATACTCTCATTCTCCTACTCCGCCTCACTCACTCACTCACACACTCGCCCGGTTAATTTTACCCACCTTTTCCCCCACGCACTCCATGTTCCCCTTATCAAATACCCACTGGCTTCGTCTTCAATGTCTGCGTAATGGGAGAATTCAGCTCTCACTCACTCAATTACTCACACTCCCTCCCTCCCTCCCTCACTCACTGGCTTCTTGCCATTCCAACCTCCGCATGGCATAGATTGGGACGGCGCTGTGGCTGACCTAGAATACGAAGGGGTTCTTAAAATATCGCTGGCTCATTTACTCACACATGCAGGTATTTTCAGAGCCCAATGATGTTATATGTTAGACTTGGATCAGTATTCCCAGACACATCCGACTCTCACATCAACTGTTTCCAAAGTCCGAAGAGGAGATTAAGAGGCTTTTTCTCACGTTCATGGTTCAGGAGCTTTGTCAGACTACCACCAGGGTCATAAAACTACCTCCTTCCTCCTTGTTGAATGGGTGTACATGCCCGGCGAAATGTTCAAGAATATGACACTCTTAACTAAGGGAAAAAACATTGGAACGTCGTATTAGTTTTTATCAACACCTGTGGTTTGTTTGGCTTTTCAATTCCAGTTTTGGGACGAAGTTCGTTAAATGTGCTGGATTTTCACAGAGTTTAGTCGACGTATTACAAACACAGTCGTAAAACGTTATATATAAAAATCAACAAAACCAATTATCCACGCCTTGAAAAACGGCTCCAAAAAAGACAAATCAGCCACAACGGGACGTTTAAAAAATCCGGCGTTATACTGAGAATATAATGCATGAGGTTGACGTTGGGAGTCAGCTAACTTATAGTGATCACATGGAAATTAGGTTTAACTCGGATTAGGCGGCAACCCACGATAGCAACCCCGTCATCGCGCCTAAAAAGAAAGGCCTAAAAGACACCTTGAAGTTAATTGGTGGTCATTAGGGCTAAGAGAGGAGCACCAGGATCTAGGGCTCGAATCTGATGTCCAGGAAACCACGTGGAAATTACTTAAAAGGGTTTCTTGCCTTTTAATCCCCCGCTTCTCTCTCGTTCAAATCCACCTACACACTCACACGCACTCATTCACTCACTCACTCACTCAATCACTCCCTCACTCCTGGCCTTTTCAATCCCCAAGCACTTTTCTCTTCCATCTAACACAGTGTCTTCGTAACCGCCCGAACCAAACCAAACAATCCTGTACACTCCATAATGGTTAGTCTTTAGTGCAGGACCAGATAGACATTTAGATAGTTCCTGTATGCTTGCCCCAAATTCTTAACTTATATATGAACACGAAACACCATATACCAGGAATTTTCGAAGTCTTTGGTATAGGTTTTGAGGCTTACTTATCCCCTCTGGTGTCGAACTGTAAAAGTGACCCTTGGTATTATACTGATCACAATAGTTAGTTAACCCCATGACTGCAAATTTCCTACAGAAGACATCACCAAGCTACAGGAATGGAACAAAAAGTGGCTGCTACAATTCAGTGAAGAAAAATGTAAAGTCATGCACCTTGGGAGGGAATATCCAGCATACCAGTACCACATGGGAAACACTCCACTATCCACCACAGAGGCAGAGAAAGACCTGGGACTATATGTTACCAGGCTACCAGTGAAAGCCAAATACGTGCCAGTCGCAGTGGACGGGTTATGGACCAAGAGGAGCATCCAAAACTGACCCTCTCTCCTGGCCACTCCATTCTGTTATCTTGTGTAGGATCAGCTTTCAGGTTCCTTTTTTTGTCTTTTTTTGCCCTTGAGCTGTTTCCATTAAAAAAAAATCTCCCCGTAAACAAAGGAAGGACAATATAGCGACCCTCAGTGGATGATAACGCTTAGGTCTAACTCCAGATAGGCTTAAAAAGGGGAACTGTATAAGAGAGAGTGAAGTAATGAAACGCACAGGAATATGTATGCTGAATAAGTTAGGTGTGTTGAATAAGCCGGGCCGGTGAGGAGGAACACACACACACACACACACACACACACACAGCAATTATCTTCACATGTTGACACGCCTTCCCTGTCCACCTTCACCCACACCCACGCACCTGCACGCACTCACCTTTTTTTATCACATCCACCCACACACTCACTCCTTCCTCTATCTTCCACTCGCTCACTCACTTCTTGCCCCCCCCCGCCCCGCCACCACCACACACACGCGCACACACTCACATTAACTCACTCACTCACACGTTTCTTGCCTTTTAACCCTTCCCTTTTCTTTCTTATCCACCTACACACTCACACCCACTCACTCAATCACTCACTCACTCACTCCTTGCCTTTTCAATTCCCATGCACTTCTCTTTTCCATCTCCACCTACTCACTCACACCCACACTCACTCACTCACTCACTCACTCACTCACTTCTCGCCATTCCAACCTCCGCTTCTCTCTTCCACCTTCACCTCCGCCACCTACACCCACACACAAACACCCACTCCACCGCACCCACCCACCCACACTCACCCACCCACAAACAGTCACTCACGCACTCGCTTTCTCCTTACCTTTTCCCACGTACCTTTCCCCTACCTTCACTTCCACCCACCTATTACCCATCCGCACCTCCACCCACCCACCTGCCCCCCACCTGCCCACCTGGTCACTCACCTGGTGGGAATTCCAAAGGTCACTACGGAACACGGATCCCTACGACTCACCAGTCATTCTCTTCTTCTTCCTCTTCTTCTTCCTCTTCATCTTCTTCTTTTCTCTTTTTTTCCTTCTCCTAAGCATCTTTTCTCTCTTCGTCCATCTGTCTCTCTCTTTTTTTTTTTTTTGGCTTCAGTGTCCATCTCTCCTCCTCTTTCATTATTTTTTTCTCTTTTTCTTTTGTTATCTCCTTTATTTTCTCTCTCTCTCTCTCTCTCTCTCTCTCTCTCTCTCTCTCTCTCTCTCTCTCTCTCTCTCTCTCTCTCTCTCTCTCTCTCTCTCTCTCTCTCTCTCTCTCTCTCTCTCTCTCTCTCTCTCTCTCATCGCATCCTTCACCTCTTAGTCTCTCAAATTATCCATCTTTACATTTGTCGATTTCTCCTTCACTTTACTTCCCTGGCTCTTTCCTCCTCCTCCTCCTCCTCCTCCTCCTCCTCTTGATTCTCTTCCTCCATGTATCCCTCTCTCTTTCCCCCTTTTTTTATTCTTTTTACCTCCTCCATCTCACCCTCCTTGTTTTTTCCTTCTCGTCCCCTCTTCACTCCTCCTCCTCCTCCTCCTCCTCCTCCTCCTCCTCCAACTCTTTCTTCATCTCCACTTTTTCGTCGTCCCTCCTTCACTCTCCCTCCCTCCCTTCCTCTTTTCCTTTCTTCCTTCCTTCCTTCCTTCCCTTCTTCCTTCCTTCTCTTATTGTGGCTCCAAACAAAAATATGCATTCCTCCTCCTCCTCCTCCTCCTCCTCCTCATCATCATCATCATCATCATCATCATCATTCCTTCAAGATTACAACACACAGATGCATCATTTTGTATAGTTATGGCTTGATGGTTAGGTAGATAGTTAGTGATGGATAGATAGATAGTGATAGGTTGACTGGCTTATATATAGGAAGATGGATGAGTAGAGTGATTGATGGATTGATTGACAAGGATGATTGATTTAAATTATTGTACTGACAGGTGGTTTGGCAGATAGATAGACGGATAGATAGATAGATGCGTGTTGAACGAGTTGTGTTTTTGATATATCAAGTAATGTCAATTGATACTTGTATTTATTTATTCCTAGTTTTCTTCTTTCAGTTAACAATCTTTTATTTTCCATCCATCTCCATCTTTGTAGTTATTTTTATCATTTCACTTATCATTATTATCAATATTGAATCTATTATTATTTTTTTCTATTTCTTCTTCAGCTGCTTTATAATCTTCTTTATGTTCTTCGTCTCATTCTTCTTCTTCTTCTTTTTCCCATTATTATTATTATTATTATTATTATTATTATTATTATTATTATTATTATTATTATTATTATTATTATTATTATTATTATTATTGAGCGTCATCGTGTTCTTCTTTCCAGAAACCTGATGTCACATAGAAGGCACAGGTGAGTGACGTCAAAATCAGGTTGTCATGACGTCATCAGGTGAAGCAGCAGCAGCAGGAGGAGGAGGAGGAGGACGAGGAGGAGGAGGAGACAACAGGAGATTGGCGGCGTGTGTGTGTTGACAATATGGCGGCTCAGTCTGTCCCTCCGCTGAGTGAGTTGATGCATTGTTTCTATCTCCTCCTCCCCCCCCCCCTCTTCCCCCTCCTCCTCCTCCTCCTCTTCTCCTTCCCCCCCCTCAACAGGTTCGAATGACGTATAGAAAATAGGTAATACACGTTCTGTCCCTTTGTGTTGACAGACAGGCGACAAAGGAACACACACACACACACACACACACATACATACATACATACATACATACATACACGCACACGCTCCGATCATCCTCACATTTATCCTCTTCCTTTTTTTTTTTAACTCTCTCTCTCTCTCTCTCTCTCTCTCTCTCTCTCTCTCTCTCTCTCTCTCTCTCTCTCTCTCTCTCTCTCTCTCTCTCTATCTCTCTCTCCTCATATCCTCCACCAAAGTGAGAGAGAGAGAAGAAGAAGGATTTAATTGACGGCGTAAATTATGGGTGCTTTATCGTACCTCTGGCAGCCACGTAACTCTCCTCTGCGATGCTGCCGCCCACACTATCGTACTGCTCCCCCTTCCCCCTTTTCCACCCCCCTTTTTTGCCCCCCTACGCCCCCCCAATGCACCTCAGCCTATATAGTTTCCACTGTGAATACGTTTTTTTGTGTGTATTTCTTCCTGGTTGAGAGGCGAAATAATAATAATAATAATAATAATAATAATAATAATAATAATAATAATAATAATAATAATGATAATAATGTCGTGATAAGATATATATTAAAATCTCATTCGCTGTGTAACTGATTTTTTTTTGGTGATTGTCTAATATTTTTCGTGATTTTTTTCTTTATTTTATGGTATATATTGTTTTTCTTCTTTTTTTTTTGTATTTCGGGAGGTGCGTTATCCAGTTCTGTTTTGTTGTCATTGTTTTTTTTTCCATCTCAAGATATATTAAAATCTCATTCCCTGTGTTGTTGATTTTTTTGGTGCTTGACTTATATATTTTTCGTATTTTTTATTTTCATTTTTTGGTATATATTGTTTTTCTTCTTTTTTTGTGTGTATTTCGTGAGGTGCGTTACCCAATTCTGTTTTGCGGTCATTGTTTTTTTTTCCATCTCTCTTACCTGCTGTGATTTTTTATATTTTTTTGTTACAAGTGTTTTTTTTTTCTTAATCATCCCGGTCCTTATTTTTTCTCATCACTGTTTTCTTTCCCTTCCTCTTACCTGGTCTTATTTTTTTCTTGGCATTATAATTTCCCTTGTTTTTCTTTTTCTTTTTTTTTCCTTGACGCGTGCACCATACCGTCATGTCCTATTTTTTTCACTCAATCCCTCCACTGTTTTTCTCTGTCGTATTTTTTCCCCTTTTTCCTTTTTTTCCCTCTTTAACATTTCCTTCTTCCTTGTGTCCCTTACTTGACCTTGAGTACGAAAAAAAAAGGTATATAACAAAAAACGAAAATAAAAACTAATCGAAATTGTGTAAGATTTTTTAATGAGGAAGACTTGAAAATAAATAAAAGAGAGAATTTTTTTGTGGATATCTCTCTCTCTCTCTCTCTCTCTCTCTCTCTCTCTCTCTCTCTCTCTCTCTCTCTCTCTCTCTCTCTCTCTCTCTCTCTCTCTCTCTCTCTCTCTCTCTCTCTCTCTCTCTCTGAAAAGTGTGTGCGTGCGTGTATAGGGGAAGAGGAGGGAAGGAGAAGGGAAAAGAAGAGAGGAAAATAAGGAAAAGAAAATGATGGAAGAGGAGAAAAAGAAGAGGAAAGAGAAAATGAAAGATCTTGATGAGAGACGAAGATTGTGTGTGTCTGTGTGTGTGTGTGTGTGTGTGTGTGTGTGTGTGTGTGTGTGTGTGTGTGTGCGCGTTTTTTTTTTATTAGTATTGAGTAAAAATTTGCATGAACGCGTGTCGAGATCGGTGTTGCTTTCACTTCAGTTTCTCCCCTAAAGTGTCCTTGTTGTTTATACTCCTCCCTTTCCCGCCCTTTCTCCCTTTACCTCCCTCTCTCTCTCCGCTTCCTTCTATCCTTCTCTCCCTTTCTCCTCCCTCTTTCTATCTCCTTAAGTGTTCTCGCTGTTTTTCTCCTCCACTTCTTTCTTCTCTCCTCCCCCTCCTCTTCGCTCCCTTTCCTTTCTTTCCTTCTACTTCCCTCCCTTACCTTCTTTTCTGACCCTCATCCTTTCTTTCCCTTTCCTTCCTCTTCACCTCCTTGCCTTACGTTTTCTCTCCCTTCCCTTCCTTCTTCTTTCCTTCCCCTCTTCCTTTCCTTCCCTCTCCGTCTCCTTCATTTCTTCTTTTCTTTATTTATTCAGTTCTCTCACTCTCTTCGTCTTTGTCTGTTTCTCTCTCTCTTTACTTCTTTCTCTCCCGCACCTATCGTCCATTTCCCTCCTCCTTTTCTCTCTCCCTTTATTTAATTTTCCTCTTGTATATCTTCTTCATTTCATCACATGCCCTTTTTTTTCTTCTTTCTTCTTCAGTTATTGATTTACCATAACTTTCCTTTTTTTCTATTTATCATGTGTTGCTGTCTCCTCCCTTTCGTGTATAACTTTTATTTCCTTCATTACTTCATCTTTCTCCCGTCCTATTTATCTGCCTCCACTTCTCCCTTCTTCCACTTTCTTGTATCACTTCCCTTTCATTTCCTCCTTTTTCGTGTTTCCTTCATCTCTTTTTCTCAGCTTCCTTCCCCCGTTCATTCCATTCGCTTCTATTCTCTTCCCTCACATTCCTACCTTCCCTCCCTTCCCTTCTTTCTCTTCCTCCATATCCTTTGTTCTCTGCCTCCCCTCCCTCTCTTCACTTCTTCTTCCACTTCTTTCTTCTCTTCTCCCCCTCCCCTTCTCTCCCTTTCCTTTCTTTCCTTCTACTTCCCTCCCTTACCTTTGCCCTTCTTACCTTCCCTTCTTTTCTGGCCCTCTTCCTTTCTTTCAATTTCGTTCCTCTTCCTTCTCTTCCTTCCTTCCTTCCTTCTCCTTTCCCTTTCCTTCTCTCTCCTTTCTTTCCTTTCCTTCTTTTTGCTTCCCTGCTTTAAGTCCTCCTCCTCTCCCTCTTTACCCCTCCTTCCCTATCACTCCTTTCCTTCCCCTTTTCCTTTCTTTTTCCCTCCTTTCTTTCCTTTCCTTGCCTTACGTTTTCCTTCTCTGCCTTTCCCCTCCTTTCCCATTTTGCGTTTCCTACCTTTCCTTTCCTTTCCCTCTTTTTTCCCTTCCAGTTTCCATCTCTTTCTACCATCCCTTCTCCCCATCCTGACTGCCTCCTTCCTTGCCCTCCTTCTCTTTTCCCCTCTCCCTGTCTCTTACCCCCCCCCCCCGGCCTCTTGCTCCCTCTCCCCTGCCCCCCCCCCCCCCCTGCCAGTCTGCGGGTCTCACTTCACGGCCAATCAGAAATAATTAAGTGTTTAGCTTCGCCAGTCAGGACCTGCCAAGCGCGGCCACACCGGGGGAGAGAGAGAGAGAGAGAGGGGGGGGGTGGACGTGGGAGGTGAAGCTAAAGAGAAGGAAAGACATCAACTGCGCACGCACCACCACCACCACCACCACCACTACTACTACTACTACAACATTACTACTACTACTACTACTACTACTACTACTACTACTACTACTACTATGTGTGTGTGTGTGTGTGTGTGTGTGTGTAGTGAATTTATAAGCGACTGAACATACTATAACTGGACTAAAGAAACACACACACACACACACACACACACACACACACACACACACACACACAATACCCGCCGAGGCCAATCTTCGCGCTGTAACACTTGCTGCAACACCCACACTGAGCGACGCGGCCTCCCTGGAGTGTTGAGAGAGAGAGAGAGAGAGAGAGAGAGAGAGAGAGAGAGACGGGCGTAAAGAGAGGCGTCACGTCGTCATGATCGTGCTTGACTTGGTGATCTCTTCCTCCCCTTGTGACCGAAGCCCTGTTTTTTTTTTGTTTTTTTTTTTTAAGTTCGTTGTCCTCAGAGCTTTGTGTCACGTGGTGGTGGTGGTGGTGTTTGTGGTGGTGGTGTTTGTGGTGTTTGTGGTGGTGGTGTTTGTGGTGTTTGTGGTGGTGGTGTTTGTGGTGTTTGTGGTGGTGGTGTTTTTCTCTTCCATTCCTTCCCCTTGCCTCTTTTTTTTTTTTTTCCTCTCTCTCTTTCCCTCTCCCTTTCCCTTCTGTTCCATGCCTTCCTCCCAACTTCAACTTTTTAACCTATTCCATTCCTTACCATTCACCATGCTCGCGACACGTGTAATTTTTCGGTGCTGGTTACGTGACACTAAGATTTAATTCAAGAAGAATGAAATGTTGATAAATGTACATGATTTATTTTTAGTCCGAAGCCAACCTGATGACCAATCCAATGAGTTGAACGCTCTTACCCGGTGACATTTTAGCCCGATTTTTTAAACGTTGCATTAGTCTATCGTAACAGTAATGTGGCTGATTTGTCCTTTTTGGCCCGTTTTTCAAGGCATGATTACTTGGTTTTGTTGATTTTTATTCATTCCTTTCTGCAACTGAGTTTGTAATTTGTCGACTTAACTCTATCATAATCCAATACTTCTTACTGACTCCGTCCCAAAAATGGAATTAAAAAACCGAACGAGTCACATAGCTTACTAAATACTAATACCACGTTTAATAAATATGGCGTTTGTGTTGGAGGTGGATTATAACCTAACAGTCTCATAATTAATTTCTTCCCTCCCATCGTAAGTCTCTCCTCCTCCTCCTTGCCCCAAAACCTTAATAGTCTTTTACCCTTACCTGTGTTAGGATAATACTAGTGTGATAAACTAAATCTCATTCATCTTCCATCCTCTCATTATAAGCTTTCTATTTCGTCAAGCAGGTGTTCCGAGACTGCCACCGCGTACCCTAAAAATTCCTGTTGCGTGCCCCCTGTGGTGAGCTGCCCCAGTCTGAGAACCTCGGATCTGAAGTTTAAGAGCTGCAGCGTGTTTAAAGAGGCGGTTATGTATGTGATCTTCATTCATGTTAGACGAAACCAAACTAAAGAGAAATGTCACACCAAGCTGCTTATTATCAGCCGTAAACCCCCATGACGGTGAAATGACCAAACAGTTGTGTGAACCTCATGCCTGCCGGGTCACTGGGGAGACTCAGGTCAGTATTTTTTGACCCTTCCAACTTTCACATCAATTAATTCTACAGGCCAAATAAGTAGTTAAAGGCGTGGTTAAATGTGTTTTTTCTCGTTTATGCTACGCAACCTTTATCAAACTACCGCCAGGGTCAGAAAGCTACCCATGAAGGATAAACAAACCGAGTCAAACACTGCGCCGCCCCACCAAACAGTCCCAGTGAAGCCAAGTCCCTCGGGGCCATAGTGTTGTCGGTAGTGGCATCAGCGTGAAGGGTTGAAGGGTGATGAGGGTCGTCTTGGGTCTGCTGATAATGATGTGTTTTTAATGAATTGATCTGTGTCTCGCTAACGACACCAAACGTTTCTTTAATTGATCAGCTTAGAATTAGAGGATTTTTTTTGTGTGTGTGTCGTGCATCTGTTGTTATTATTATTATTATTATTATTATTATTATTATTATTATTATTATTATTATTATTATTATTATTATTATTATTATTATTATATTTGCTACGTTATTCATACAAACTCACGTACTCATGCCAATTGTAAAGGGTGAAAAAGAAACTTCAAAGGTTGTCTTATCTATGAATAAAAAATACTTACAATCATTATCAATTTAGACATAACTTTAAATTCTTGACATTACGTTAAGAATACGTATGTCGCGTTGAGCATATAGACAGAGCATTAGCAATAGACTTTGTGTCGAATAATATACATTACATTTAACATAGAGAAATTTTGTTTAGAAAACACACACTACTCTGAAAACATAGACTTCGTTAAAATATATAGAGATTATTAATAACAGACTTTACGTTAAAAATAGAGACAACTTAAAAAATAGACGACTGAAAATATTGACTACCTAATATAAATAATGGCTCTTACATAACACAGGCTCATAGGGGGAGTGGTGTGGAGATGAGGAACGTAGCCACACAACTGCAGAGTATGCAGCCACTCTTACCTCTTAGCTTAAAAAAAATATAGTCTTTACGTAAAATATATGGACATCAATTAAAAAATATAGATGGGTATACAGATAACCCTCACCTGTTACCTAAAAAAATATAGTCCTAACGTAAAATATATTGACATCAATTAAAAAAATATAGATAAAGATAGGTATACCAATAGATCAATAGACACTACATTATTTTTTTTTACAGAAAAGGAGACAGTTCAAGGGCGTGAAAAAAACAATAATAAAAAAAAAGCCCGCTGCTTACTGCTCCTGAATAGAGTACAGAGGAGTGGCCAAAAAGAGAGGTCAATTTCGGGAGGAGAGGTGTCCAGAAAATCTAGACATATCCATGAATACATAGATACGTTACAATATAGACATACAATGTAATAATAATAATGTAATACGTTAATGTAAATACGTTTATAAATACGATTATGCAAGTATGAATCGATAATGGTTATATAAATACGACAGCGCGATACAAGATAGACAGTACAACAGCACGGGCGCAGAATCCACCGCAGCTTAAAAAAATAAATAAAAAACTTAAAAGGATGAAAAAAAGTAATTACCCGCGTCCGATCCGCCGAGAGGGACACAGAGGACGGAATTCAACGCTACAAAAAGGTGTCCATCGCGGTGCCTCGGCGGCGTGTCGGGCGGAGTCGGGAGTCTGTCGGGGGCGCTGCCGAAGGGCGTCGCGACACCTTCAAGGACGGTCCCAAACGTTAACCCGGATTTTGTGTACTGTGCTCCTTTTTTTTTTTTTTATTTCGTCTTCTTTTCCGCGTGAACCAGGATTTAGGTGTGTGTTCTGTACGTTTTTTGTCTCATCTTTTTCCCTAGTTGATATTTTTTCATAGCGCCGGACCAGCAGCAGCAGCAGCAGCAAAAAAAGGGGTCCGATGCCACTAACATGCGGGGAAGCGAGTTGCAGGATGACGACACGGGAAGCTTTGGGGAAAAAATTGAATGGTGTCGAAAAAATGAAAAAAAAAAGAAATATATACGGAAAAAAGTTTTGAAGAAATGAAGAATTGCATACGAAGAAAAGACGAAGAAATAAAGAAATAAAAACGAAAAAACTTGAAAAAATTAAGCAATATATATAAGAAAAAATGTATCAAGAAATTTAAAAAAATATAGCCTAAGACGAAGAAATAAAGAAATATAAGAAAAAATGTATCAAGAAATTTAAAAAAATATAGCCTAAGACGAAGAAATAAAGAAATAAAAACGAAAAAACTTGAAAAAATTAAGCAATATATAAGAAAAAATGTATCAAGAAATTAAAAAAAATATAGCCTAAGATATTAAAGAAATGAAGAAAAGATTTGAATAAATGAAGAAAGAAATTCAGAGAAAATCATTCAGAAAAAGAAGCCTTGAAAAAATTGATAAATATTAAGAGAAACCAAATTGAATTGAATAAAAACTTAACTTTTAAAGATGAAAAAAAATATGTGAGGAAAAAAAACGTGTAGCACAAAAATACGAAAAAAAGAAATAGAAAAAAATAACAGAAAAAAAACGTGAAAATATAAAGATACAGATAAGAGGAAAAAAAGAAAAAAAATGAACAAAAAAAAAGCGACATCAAACTATCGTCACATCCCCCCATAAAAAAAAAATAATAATAATAATAAATGAAAAAAATAAGTGAACTAATATTACAGAGCGAACTAATTATAATTATTTCTCGTCACCTGTTTTGAGGTTAATTAATTATTCATAGATTTGTTCATTAATATGTTTTATCAGCCTGTTTTTGTTATCGAACCATCAAAGCGTTTGTATGTGTGTGTGTGTGTGTGTGTGTGTGTGTGTGTGTGTGTGTGTGTGTGTGTGTGTGTGTGTGTGTGTGTGTGTGTGTGTTCCTCCAAGGCCATTCAGACGTTCTTGAATTCACTCGAGCGAAAGGAATTAAATGTTACTCGATGTTGACGTGGATATTCTCTCTCTCTCTCTCTCTCTCTCTCTCTCTCTCTCTCTCTCTCTCTCTCTCTCTCTCTCTCTCTCTCTCTCTCTCTCTCTCTCTCTCTCTCTCTCTCTCTCTCTCTCTCTCTCTCTCTCTCTCTCTCTCTCTCTCATGTCCTCATTTCTGACTCTCTTAGCTTCGTTTTATCGTTTTTATTTTCCTCTTTATCTATTTCTATATCTTCTCTTCTTCTCTTTCTCCTCCTTACTGTTTCTCTTCCTTTTTCCTCTTTTATCTAACTTTTCCTTTCTTCCTCTTTGTTTTCTTATACTTGTTTCCTTCTTCTTCCTCCTCACTTTTCCTTCCACTCTCAGAACTTTTTATTCCTCCTCTTCCTCCTCCTCCTCCTCCTCCTCTTCTTTTCCTCTTCCATAACTCTTCCTCCCTCCTTCAATATTTTCTCCTTTGGTGTGTTTCTTTTTTCTTTTGCTCCTCCTCCTCCCTCTCCTTCCTCTCTTCCATGCCGCTCCCTCCTCCTCCTCCTCCTCCTCCTCCTCCTCCTCCTCCTCCTTCTCTCCCTTCTAACAATTATTCGTAAAATATTCATCTTCATTATCCTCCTCTCCCCCCTTTTTTCTGCGCCCATTAAGATAATTAATCTCTCTCTCTCTCTCTCTCTCTCTCTCTCTCTCTCTCTCTCTCTCTCTCTCTCTCTCTCTCTCTCTCTCTCTCTCTCTCTCTCTCTCTCTCTCTCTCTCTCTCTCTCTCTCTAACGTCCTTTTCCTTCCTCCTTCCTTCATTCCTCTTCACTTCCCTCCTCTCATCGGTTGTGATATTCTCTCTCTCTCTCTCTCTCTCTCTCTCTCTCTCTCTCTCTCTCTCTCTCTCTCTCTCTCTCTCTCTCTCTCTCTCTCTCTCTCTCTCTCTCTCTCTCTCTCTCTCTCTCTCTCTCTCTCTCTCTCTCTCTCTCTCTCTCTCTCTCTCTCTCTCTCTCTCTCTCTCTCTCTCTCTCTCTCTCTCTCTCTCTCCTCTTCTCCCTTTCTCTCCCTTCTCCAATTTCCAGCCTCCATTCACATATCTTTCTCCCTTTTCCGTCTTTTTCTCTCCCCCTTTCTTCCCCCTTTCAGATAGTTTGCTCCCTTTTCTCCCTCATTCTCTCTCCCTCTCCCTTTCTCCCTTCACTTATTTCCATCTAACATTCACATACCTTCCTCCCTTTTCTCTCTCTCTCTCTCTCTCTCTCTCTCTCTCTCTCTCTCTCTCTCTCTCTCTCTCTCTCTCTCTCTCTCTCTCTCTCTCTCTCTCTCTCTCTCTCTCTCTCTCTCTCTCTCTCTCTCTCTCTCTCTCTCTCTCTCTCTCTCTCTCTCTCTCTCTCTCTCTCTCTCTCTCTCTCTCTCTTTCTTTGTCTCCCTGTATCTCCCTTTCTTCTCTCCATTCCAGCTTACAATCACTTACCTTTCTCCCTTTTCCCTCGTTCCCTTCTCTCCCTCCCTTTCTCTCCCTTTTCTCTTTCATTTATAGTTTCCATCCAGATTCCATTCTCCCTTTTCCCTCTCATCTCTTTCCCGCCCTTTCTCTCCCTTTTATTTTATCCACCCTTTCCGTTTATCTCCCTTTCTCCCTTTTCGACATTTTCCATTTCACAGCCTCCCATTTTCCCCTTCTCTTATTCTCCCCTCCTCTCCCTTTCTGTCCCTTTCTCCCTTTCTCCTTTTTTTTCCATTTCCCAATCACATTTTCCCCTTCTCTTATTCTCCCTTTCTCTCCCTCCTCTCCCTTTTTGTCCCTTTCTCCCTTTTTTCCCATTTCCCAATCACATTTCCCAACCTTCCTCCGACCTTTCAAAAACCGTCATAGTCATCCCATTTTCCCCTTTCCCTCCCTTTTTCTCCCTTCTCTCCCTTTCTCCCAATTCCAGGCAGCATTCCACCTGTCTTCATTCCGCAGGTAACATTGATTACCCTTGAGAATTGCAGATTAGGTGATAGGAGTGAATGGGGGGAGGGGATGGAGGGAGGAGAGAGGGGGGAGGTTGAAGATGGAAGGGAGAAGGAAGGAAGGAAGTAGAAAGGGAGTTAGGGAGGGAGGGAGGAAGATGATGATGATGTTGATGATAATGATGATGATGATGATGAAGGAGTTTAGGAGATGGAGATGGTGCGTAGAAGAGGAATCGAAGAGAAGGAGGAGGAGAAGGAGGAGGAGGAGGAGGAGGATATAGTGGAGGAATAAAAGAAATAACGCAGAAAAGAGTTGATAAACGCAGTGGAAAGAGAATAAAGGAATAACCGATAAGAAACAAAAGGTTGAAGAAGAAAGAAAGACAGGAGGAGGAGCTGGAGGAGGAAGGTAAGAAGGGAAAAAGAAGACCGAGAAAAAGGGAAACGAAATACACAGTGAAAACGAATGAGAGGAAGAGAAAAAAAAAGAGGAGAGGAAGATGAAACAGAGAAGGAGGAGGAGGAGGAGGAGGAGGAGGAGAAAGATGAACGATACAGAATTGGGAAACGAAAGGATAAGAGGCGCCATAGATTAAAAGAAGGGAGGGAGGGAGGGAAGGAGGGATGAACAAAGCAACACAAAGGAAGAACAAACAACAGCAGACCTCGGATGAAGAAGGAAGACGATGAAAAGAGGAAAAGGAAAAGCAAGATAAGAAGAAGAATAAATAAAAGAGAGAAGTGAAAGTGACAAATATTCGACACTAGAAAAGGGGAAGTAAGAGAAGAGGGGAGGAAGGGAGAGACGAAGAAGGAAGGGGAAAGGGAGAAGGGGGGGAGTAAAAATATAAAAAAAAAGGGAAGGGCAATTTGATGACATAAGGGAAAGAGAGAGACAAATAGAGAGACATCTTGGAGGAAAGAGAGGGAAGGGAGAGGGGAATGAAGGAGGGAATAAGGGAGAGAATGGAAGGAATGACGGAGGAGATAGAGCGTGTAGGAGTGAATGAGAAATGGAAGGGAAGAGAGGGAGAGAGAAGGAAGGGGAGATGGAGGGAGAAATGGAAGGGGAGAGGAGAGAGAAGGAAGGGGAGATGGAGGGGGAAATGGAAGGGGAGAGAGGGAGAGAGAAGGAAGGGGAGATGGAGGGAGAAATGGAAGGGAGGAAAGGGGAGAGGAAACGGGAGGACAAAAGAGAGAGAGAGAGAGAGAGAGAGAGAGAGAGAGAGAGAGAGAGAGAGAGAGAGAGAATTATACAGTGACGTAAATATGGAGGAGATTTGACGTCATTTATCTCTCCCTCCCTCCCTCCCTCCCTCCCTTATTTCCTCCCTTCTCTCCCTTCCTCCCTTCCTTCACTCTCAATGTTACCTCTTTTTCTTTCTTATCCTCTCCCTCCCTCCCTCCTTCCCTCCCTCTCTGTCACTACATTCCACCCTTCTTCCCTCCCTTCCTCTCTTTCCTTTCTCCCTTCCTCCCTTCTGTCTCCCTTCTTTCTCCCTCCCCTCCCATCCCTTCCCTTCCCTTCCCTTCCTTTCCCTTCCTACCTCTTCTTCATTATTCCTTTCTTCTCTCCCTCCTTTCCTCCCTCCCTCCTTTTCTCTCTCTATCTTCCTCTATCGCTCCTTTCTTCCTTCACTCCCTTCCTCCCTCTCTTCCTTATCACTCCCTCTCCCTCCCCTTCCCACCTCCCTTCCCTACCCTTCCCTCCCTTTCCTCCCTCTAAATACTACCTCTTTTTTTTCTTCCCTATCCCCTTCTTGTCTCCCTACCTCCCTCCCTCCCTCCCTTATCACTCCCTTTCTTCTTCCCTCCCTCCCTCCCTCCCTCCTTACGTCTCGGATAGATACAAGATGACTCATTTAATCAGATTTCCTCCTCCTCCTCGTCCTCCTCCTCTTCCTCCTTCCTTTCCTCCTCCCTCACTGACGCCCTTCTTGGAGGAAAACAGCAATAAGTCGCCCTTTCTCTCTCTCTCTCTCTCTCTCTCTCTCTCTCTCTCTCTCTCTCTCTCTCTCTCTCTCTCTCTCTCTCTCTCTCTCTCTCTCTCTCTCTCTCTCTCTCTCTCTCTCTCTCTCTCTCTCTCTCTCTCTCTCTCTCTCTCTCTCTCTCTCTCTCTCTCTCTCTCTCTCTCTCTCTCTCTCTCTCTCTCTCTCTCTCTCTCTCATATCTTATCCTCGTGTGTTTTAAATCCTCCATCTTCCTTCTCTCCTTCCCTTCTTTCCTCCTCCTCTCTTCCTCCTTCTCTCTCTCTCTCTCTCTCTCTCTCTCTCTCTCTCTCTCTCTCTCTCTCTCTCTCTCTCTCTCTCTCTCTCCTCCCCCCCTCAAGAGTGGGTCGATGGCATGACAAGTCCACGGAATTAAGACGAGGAGACAGAGACTCTCTCTCTCTCTCTCTCTCTCTCTCTCTCTCTCTCTCTCTCTCTCTCTCTCTCTCTCTCTCTCTCTCTCTCTCTCTCTCTCTCTCTCTCTCTCTCTCTCTCTCTCGTGTGTATGTGTGTTTGTTTGTTGTTCTTTGGATATTGATTGCGCCGTTGTCTTAATTAAGAAGAGAGAGAGAGAGAGATCACTAATTGTCAGGGGAATTGATAAAGTGGGAGAGAGAGAGAGAGAGAGAGAGAGATAACGATAACAAGGTAAATTGAGGGAGAGAAGAGCGATGCACAGATAATGCGAAGATGGATGGAATGAGAGAAAGAAGAGGAGGAGGAGGAGGAGGAGGAGGAAGAAGAGGCAGAAGAAGAGGAGATAAAATGAAGAAGAAAGAATAAATGATGAGGGAGGAGGTGCTTGAGGACGGAGGAGGAGAAGGAGAAAGAGGAGGAGGAGGAGGAAGAGGAGGGAAAAAAGAAACGTGAGAAGAATGGTTGGTAAAAGAAGCGAAAGTGACGAGAGAGAGAGAGAGAGAGAGAGAGAGAGAGAGAGAGAGAGAGAGAGATGACCTAGATCTCATGAAAGGTGAGAAAGTGGCCTTAGCTAGGAGGAGGGAAGGAAGGAAGGAAGGAAGGAGGGAGGGAAAGACAAATAGAGAAAGAGATAGATAGATAGATAGATTGATAGAGAGAGAGAGAGAGAGAGAGAGAGAGCTAGCGGAGGAGGAGGAGGAAGTAGAGGGCAAAGGTCAGACGGAGGAAAGTGTAGAAAATGGAGGAAAGATGGAAATAGAGAAAATCATTATCATCATCAATTATTTTTTTAAGAGAAGAAGAGGAAGAGGGAAAAGATGTTAAAGATGTTGCATAAGTGAAGGGAAGAGAAAGAGGAAATAGGAAAGACTTGACAAAGAATAGGAAGGAAGGAAGGAAGGAAAGAAGAAAGGAATGAAGGAGGAAGAAGGAAGTGAGGCAAAGAAAAGGAAGGAAGGAAGGAGGAAGGAGGAAGTGAGGCAAAGAAAAGGAAGGAAGGAAGGAAGGAAGAACGGAAGGAAGGAGGAAGAAGGAAGTGAGGCAAAGAAAAGGAAGGAAGGAAGGAAGGAAGAACGGAAGGAAGGAGGAAGAAGAAAGTGAGGCAAAGAAAAGGAAGGAAGGAAGGAAGGAAGGAAGAAAGGAAGGAAGGAGGAAGAAGGAGGTGAGGCAAAGAAAAGGAAGGAAGTCGGAGGAAGAAAGTGAGGCAAAGAAAAGGAAGGAAGGAAGGAAGGAAGGAGGAAGAAGAAAGGCAGACAAAGAAAAGGAAGGAAGGAGGAAGAAGAAAGTGAGACAAAGAAAATGGAAGCGAGAATTTGATAACGGAGTAAAGAAAAGAAAGAAGAAAGAAAGAAAAAAAGAAAGAAAGAAAAACAATGAAAAGAAACAGGAAAAGTCAGACGAAGAAGCAAAAGAGAGATAAACAGAACCAAGAAAAGAGGAAAGAAGAGAAAAAAAGATTAAAGAAAAAGTTTAAAACAGAATGAGAAAAAAAAGGAAAGAAAGAAAAGGCAAAAATATAGAAGAGGAAATTTAAAGATAAAGAAAAAGAGGAAAAAACAAAGAAAATGGCGAAATAGTCAGAAATTTGAGAGAGAGAGAGAATATACATAGAACGAGAAGAAAACAGAATAAAGAAAAATGAATTCGAGCAAAATAAAATGAAGAAGAAAGAGAAGGAGGGAAGGAGGAGGAGGAGGAGGAGGAGGGAAGACGAAGAGTTAGGAAGAGAAAAGAGCGAGAGGAAAACAAGCAGAGCGGAAGAAGGTAATAAGGAAAGAAGGAGAGAGAACACACACTAGAAAAACAAAACGTAAGGAGGAGGAAGATAAGAGAGAGGAAAGAGAGGAAGAATGGAGAGGAAAGAGAGAAGAAATAAGGAAGAAGAGAGAGAGAGAAGGAAAGACGAAAAGAGGAAACAAGAATGGAAAAAGAGAAAATAATAAAGAAAGAAAGAAAGGAAGAGGAAAGTAAAATGGAAGGAAAAAAGGAAGAGAGAAGGAAGGAAAAGAGGGAGGAAGGAGAAATAGAGAAAATGAAAGAAGAAAAAGAGGAAGAGGGGAAAAAGAAGGAATGAAAAGAGGAAGAATGGAAAAAGATGAAAGGAAAAAAGGAAGAGGGAAGAAAAGGATGAAAGGGAGAGAGAAAGACGACAAAGAAAGAAAGAGAAAGAGAAAACAAGAGGAAAGAATGAAGGAAAGCAAAGAAAAGAAAGGAAAGAAGGAAGAAAAAGAACGAGATAAAAAAAAAAGGAGGAAGAAAGAGAAAGTCGGGGAAGGAGGAAAACGGTGCACATAAGTTTACGTACACACACACACACACACACACACACACACACACACACACACACACACACACACACACACACACACACACACGCAAGACGTTACGTACATAATACTTTGCATACATGAATAATTTGTGTGTACATTTGTGTTTTACGTATTGTTATCTCTCTCTCTCTCTCTCTCTCTCTCTCTCTCTCTCTCTCTCTCTCTCTCTCTCTCTCTCTCTCTCTCTAAGACCATTTTTGCAGTTCTTCCTTCAAACACTCGAGACTTAAGCAATAAACCTTCCTCCTCCTCCTCCTCCTCCTCCTCCTCTTCCTCCTCTTCCTCCTCATTCTCTTCTTCCTCTTCCCTTTCCTCTCCTTCTTAGATATAAGTCATCCATCACTTTTTTTCGTTTCTTCCTGCTTCATTCTCTCTCTCTCTCTCTCTCTCTCTCTCTCTCTCTCTCTCTCTCTCTCTCTCTCTCTCTCTCATTCTCCTCTTCTATCTGATATTCCTCGTTTCCTTTTCATCCTTTCTATTCCGACCTCTTTTAAAATCCCTTCCTCCTCCTCCTCCTCCTCCTCCTCCTCCTCCTCCTCCTCCTCCTTCGCCTCCTCCTCCTTCACCTTAATCCTCCTCAATCTCTCTCTCTCTCCTTTCCTCCCTCCTCTCCCTTTCACTGTTTATGTCGACAGCATCTCACCAAAATATCATTTCTTCTCCCTCCTCTCCTTCCCTCCTTCCTCCCTTTTTCCCTCCTCCTCCTCTCCTTCCCTTCCTCCCTTATTCCCCCTATTCATCCTTCCTCTCCTCCTCCTAACCCCTCCCTCCTCCCCCTTATATCTCCTTCCTCTCCCCTCTCCTTCCTCCCTTCCTTTTTATTCCCTTCTCTCCTACCTCCCTCCTCTCTATCTCCTTCCTCTCCTCCTCCTCCTCCTCCTCCTCCTCCTCTTCCCACTTCTCTTCTTGCTCCATCTTTATCACTTGTTTACTTTCCTCCTTGTCTGCCAGGAGAGCTCTGAGAGAGAGAGAGAGAGAGAGAGAGAGAGAGATCAGTTCCTCATTCCAGGCCCTTCGTTGATCTGCATTCGTGGGGTGCCAGTCTGACCCCCTCTCCATCACCCCTCTCTCCCTCACCCCTCTCTCCCTCACCCCTCTCTCCCTCATCCTTCTCTCCCTCACTCTTCCCTCCCTCACTCTTCTCCCTCATCTTTTTCTCCCTTACACTTTCCTCGCTCATCTTTTTCCCCCTTATCTTTCTCTCCCTCATCCTTCTCTCTCAATTCTACTTTCATTTTCTCCTTCCCTCCGATAACGTTGTTCTCCCCCTTCTTTCTTTCACTAGTCTCCCTCTCCCTTATCTTCCTCACCCTTAATTTTCGCCCTTTTCATCCTGTATAATTCGTTGGTTCGAACCCGTCTAGAGTACTGTGCACAGTTTTGGTCTCCCAATTACAGAACAGACGTAGAAAAGTTAGAACGGGTTCAACGGAGAGTATCAAAAATGATTCCTATGTTGAAAAATTTATCGTGTGAATAAAGGCTTAAAGAAGTAAATTTATTCGGCCTATCAAAACGAAGAATGCGGGGCAATCTAATAGAAGTGTTTAAAATGTTTAAAGGATTCAGTGATATTAATGCGGAAGATTACTTTACAATTGATCGATCAAATAGAACAAGAAGAAATCACAATTTGAAGATAAGTGGTAAAAGATTCTCGTCGCACGAAGCTAAACACTTCTTCAGTCGAGTCGTTAATGTTTGGAATTCTCTACCCTGTAATGTTGATAGTACAACAGTTACGGCCTTCAAGAACAGATTAGACAAGTGTTTTGAATCCAACCAGCAACTAAGATATTACTCATTGTCGTAATGACGTTAAGTTTTTCAAATACTGTTGTCCTTGTCCGCTTTTATCGCCCGCTTAGTGGTAGCAGTAATGATAGTACTTTCATCTTACCTACATAATTTCCATGGGTGGGGAGGAGCCTTCGCCTTTGTTGTCCTTCATCTTCCACCTTTGATTAGATAGTTAGTGTAGCTTGTCACAAACAGCCTCGGAAGGACCATCAGGTCTGCTGTTGTTTGTTCTTCCTTTGTGTTTCTTTGTTCCTCCTTCTCCTTCTCACACCCGCTTACCTCCTCCGTAACCTCCCATTTAACTCTCTCAGTCCTTGTTTCCATCGCGCTCCTCCTCCTCCTCCGCCTACTCCTCCTCCTCCTCCTCCTTTCTTATTCCTCAGCCATTACTCTTCCTCTTCCTTCTCTTATCCTTCCCTGCATGCCTCTCCCTTCCTCCTCCTCCTTTCTCTCTCTCTCTCTCTCTCTCTCTCTCTCTCTCTCTCTCTCTCTCACTGGAACATATTATAGCCTCCTCCTCCTCCTCCTCCTCCTCCTCCTCCTTCTGCTCCTCCTCCTCCTCCTCCTCCTCCTCCTCCTCTTTCTTCTCTTTACCTCAATGCCAAGTTGCAGACGGGGAGGGGGGGGGAGGATGAGGTGATGAAGGACTGGGGAGATTAAGTTAGGGGGTGAGGAGAGGAGGTGAAAAGGGGAAGGAAGGGGATGAGGAGGAGGAGGAGGAGGGGGGTGCAAGGATAAAGGATAAAGGGGAGGAAACTTAAAGAGGGGAGGGAGAGAAAGTGGAGGAGGGGAGGGGAGAGAAGGGGAGATAAGCTGTTTGGAGGGGTGAGGGAGAGAGAAAGTAGAGATGGGGGTGGGGGTGGCGGAGAGGGGAGGGGAGGGCAAAAAAAAAGAACGTGGAGAAAGGAGGAGGAGGAGGAGGAGGAGGAGGAGGCGTAAGGTATGGGTAGGTATTTATGATAGGGGAGGAAGGAGGAGGAGGAGGAGGAGGAGGAAGAGAAAGAGAGAAAGTGACGAGGGAGGGAGGGGGGGTAGAAGACAGAGGAAAAAAAACAAATGGAAGGAAGGTTGAAGGAACGGGAAGGGAAGGGGTCGAAGGGGTAGATAAACACAGAATAGGAAGGGAAGGAAAGGAAGAAGGGAAAGGAAGGGAAGAGAAAAGGATGAGAGGGAGGGAAAGAAGAGGAAAAAATTGTAAGTTGCCATATAGAAAGAGAAGAGGAACGGAAGGGAAGGGAAGGAAAAGGAAGGGACGAGAGAGAAAAAAGGGAGGAAAGGAAGAGAAAGGAAAGGAAGACTGCCACATCGGAGAGGAAGAAGGAGAGGAAGGGAAGAGAAGAGAGAGGAAGGGAGGGAAGAGAAAGGAAAGGGAAAGTAAGGAAACGGAGAGAAGAAAGGAAAGAAAGAAGGGAATAAAGAAAGAAAAGAGAAAGGAATGGAGAAAACAAAGTAGACAATAAAGAAGGGAAGGAAGAGAAGGGAAGGGAAAAGAAGAAAGGAATAAGAAGGAAGATATGCAGTATTACCATATCGAAATGAAAGGATAAACTTGGGAAGAAGAGAGGGAGAGAAGAAAGGAAGGAGAAAAGAAGAGTAAAAAAAAAAATAGTCAATGTTTCCACCTCGAAAGGAAAGAAAGAAAGGAGAAAGTAAGAGGAAAGGAAGACAAGAGGAAGGAAGAGGCAAAAAAGAGGAAAGTGTTGCCATCTCGTCGGGAAGGATTACTTATCAAGAGGGATTACTTTCTTCCTCTTATTTTTCTCTCCTTTCCTCCAACTTTTTTCCTCCGCCTTAAAAACAAAGGAAGGAAGGAAGGAGAGAGGATGGAAAATTTGGAAGAAGGCGGAGAAGGAAGAAAGGAAGAAAGATAAAAAAGATGAGAAGAAAGAGAAAGGAAGGAAGGAAGGAAGATTTAAAGAAGAAAAGATGAAGATTAATATGGGAAAATGAGGAGGAGGAGAAAGAGAGAGGAAGGAAAGAAGATAAAAAAAAGAAGTGATGGAGATGAATTTAGGGAGAGGAGGGGGAGGAATTGGAGGAGGAGGAGGAGGAGGAGGAAAATAAGGAAGGAAGGAAGATGGAAAGAGATGAAGATGAATTTTGGGATTAAGTAGAATGATGAATCAGAGAGAGAGAGAGAGAGAGAGAGCGCGCTAGGTCATCCTGGGTCATAGTCCTTCCCTTTCCTCCGTTCCTCCTCCTTTGTCCCTCATAACTCTCTCTCTCTCTCTCTCTCTCTCTCTCTCTCTCTCTCTCTCTCTCTCTCTCTCTCTCTCTCTCTCTCTCTCTCTCTCTCTCTCTCTCCAACTTTCCTCCTCTTCCTCCTCTTCTCCTCCCCTCTCCACCTCCTCCTCCCCCTCCCTCCCCCCCTCCCTCCCTCCCCCTCACAAATGCAATACTTGGCTCTCTTCCAAGACGAAGGAATATCTGGGTGGCTCCTGTCGCCCCCTCCCCTACTCTTCTCCCCTCCTCCCCCCCTGATGAAATATTTCCTCCCCTCTCTCTCCCTCTTTCTCTCTTTCCCCTACCTCTACCTCCCTCCCTCCCTCCCTCCCTCCTTCCTTCCGTTCTTCCTTTCCTCCTCCTTCTCCTCCTCCTCTTCCATCCATATCTTCTACTTTTCCTCTCGTTGCCTTTAGTCTCTCTCTCTCTCTCTCTCTCTCTCTCTCTCTCTCTCTCTTTCATTCCTCTTCACTTCCCTCCTCTCATTCGTTCGCTGGTCTTATTTTTCTCCACCTCCACCTCCTCCTCCTCCTCCTCCTCCTCCTGGTCTTCTTCATCCCTCTTCCTCCTCTCACAAATCCTCTCCTTCTATTTTTCTACGCTGTTCACTCCCCTTCTTCTTCTTGCTCCTTTATTTTCCGCCCTTCCCTTCTCCTCCTCCTCTTCCTCTTCCTCTTCCTCCTTTTCCTCCCCTCCATATCGCGTGGACAGAATAACACTGGAGGGATCTTTGCATGATAACTTTTCCCCTCCTCCTCTTCTTCCTCCTCCTTCTTACCTCTCTCCTTCCTTTCTTCCTTCCTTCCATTCCTTTTCTGCCCTCCTTAATTTCCTTTCTCCTTCAGTTCTTCCTCCCTTTGAGCCGTCCTTACCTCCCTCTCCCTCTTGTTCCTCAGTATCTTCCTTTCTTCCTTTTCCTTCCTTCCTTTCTTTCTTCCTTCTTTATTCTTCCCAATTTGTCTCCATTTTTTCCTTTATTCCTTTTTCTCTTTATTCCCTTTTCTACCTTTCTCCATTCCTCCTTTTTATGTTCTCTTTTCTACTTTCTTTCCTTCCTTTTCTGCTCCTTTAACCTCTTCCTTTCTTCCTTCCTTCCTTCCTCCCTTCCTTCTTCCCTCCTTCCTTCCTAACGTTTGATCATAGTGTTTAAGTTCTTTTGTAATAATGTGATAATAATAATAATAATAATAATAATAATAATAATAATAATAATAATAATAATAATAATAATAATAGGAAATAGTCCAGTGAAACAGACTTGCTATGGATTTTTTTCGGTTGTGATACTCTCTCTCTCTCTCTCTCTCTCTCTCTCTCTCTCTCTCTCTCTCTCTCTCTCTCTCTCTCTCTCTCAACTGGCACCTTCTCCCCGATCATTTTGTAACTTAAACTCCTTCCTCCTCCTCCTCCTCCTCCTCTTCTTCCTTCAATTCCTCCTCTTCCTCCTCCTCCTCCTCCTCCTCCTCTTCTTCCTCCTCCTCCTCCGCGTACCCTCGTTTGTCTTCGGGAACTGAGAGTAAAAAATAGGAGAGGAGGGAGAGGGGTCGAAGGATGAGAGAGAGAGAGAGAGAGAGAGAGAGAGAGAGAGAGAGAGAGATTGAGGGTGGATAGTCGTTTCACGGGAATACTATTTTTATATCAACATCAATAATAATAATAATAATAATAATAATAATAATAATAATAATAATAATAATAATAATAAGTAGTGCAAAAAATTTAGTGCGTCATCATAAGGGTTCAGTCTGTTTGATGAGAGAGAGAGAGAGAGAGAGAGAATTAGGGTGGACAGCTTAATTTTTGTTTACTGTGTTAGAACGTGTGTGTCTGTTTGCTTCTCTCTCTCTCTCTCTCTCTCTCTCTCTCTCTCTCTCTCTCTCTCTCATATCAACGCAACCTTTATCCTACTTAAAATTCTCTTGCCTCATCCTTTCATCCCATTTCCTCCTCTTCCCTCCTCCTCCTCCTCCTCCTCCTTTCCTTCCTCCACTTCTTCCTTCCTTCCTTCCTTCCTTCCTTCATTCGTTCTTTGTTTCTTTCCTTCATGTGTTTCTTCATTTCATGTTATATTTTGTTACATTTTTCCTTTCTTCCTTCTCTCCGTTCCTATCTTCACTCCTCTCTCTCTCTCTCTCTCTTTTTCCATTCCATTCTCTTCTTCTCTCCTATCTTTCTCTCTTTCTTCATTTTTATCAGTTCGTTTGTTCCCTCCTTCCTTTATTCCACTTTTTCACTCACCCTTTCTTATTTCCACCCTCTCCTTCTATCTCTATTTTCCTCTTTCCATTTCTCATTTCATATCTCCATCATCCACTCTTTTATCGCCTTTGCTCCTCTCAACCTTCATATCTTGTCTTCTATTCACTCCTTTATCTTCCATTCCTATTCCTCCTCTCTTTCTTCCTTCTATTCTTCCTTCCTTCGTTCATTATTTCCATTCTTTCTTACTCTCATTTTCACCCTCTTTCTTTCTTCCTTTTATCCTTTCTTCCTTTGTTCCTTCCTTCTTCACTCCTTACCCTCCCCATCATTCCCTCTTTTGTCCTCTCTTTTCATTCTTACTTCTTTCTCAGCTTCCCTCCTTCCATCCCTCATTCCTCATCTCCATCATCCTCTAATTTACCTCCCTCCTCTCTTTCCATCGCTATTTTACATCCCTCCTTCTTTTCTTCCTTCTTTCCTTCTTTCTTTCTTCTTTCTCAGCTTCCCTCCTTCCATCCCTCATTCCTCATCTCCATCATCCTCTAATTTACCTCCCTCCTCTCTTTCCATCGCTATCTTACATCCCTCCATCCTTCCTTCCTTCCTTCCTTCTTTCTTTCTTTCTTTCTTCACTTCTACCCTTACCACCTTCCCTTACCCCCCTCCCCCCCGCCCCCTTCACCTCACACCCTTACCTGGTCAGTATGTAGAGTCAAGGTGAGTTAGTCCACCTTGATGGTAACCCGCTCTTCTTTTTTATCTTCCTATTTTTTTCACCTTTTTTAATACCTGTGTTGTGTCTGTGTTTACCTCTTTGTATGTCTGTTTGTATGTGTTTTTTTGCGTTATGGCCGTCTCTCTCTCTCTCTCTCTCTCTCTCTCTCTCTCTCTCTCTCTCTCTCTCTCTCTCTCTCTCTCTCTCTCTGTGCGTGCGTGCGTGTTTGTTCGTGTGTGTGTGTGTGTGTGTGTGTGTGTGTGTGTGTGTGTATGTGTGTGTGGGTGTGTTCGTGTGCGTGCGTGTGTGTGTGTGTGTGTGTGTGTGTGTGTGTGTGTGTGTGTGTGTGTGTGTGTGTGTGTTAAATATTGTTTTTTATTTGTTATATATATCTCTCTCTCTCTCTCTCTCTCTCTCTCTCTCTTTATCTATCTCTATCTATCTATCTATCTATCTATCTCCATGTGAAGAGAATGGATGATGAAAGTAAAATAAATAGAGGAAAAGGAAAAAGAAAAGGAAATTAAAATGGAGATGGAAAGTAAGAGGAAGGAGGAGGAAACATGGAAACATGGAAACATGGACTAGCAGGCGGCAGAAAGCCTGTTGGTTCATTACTAGGCTGCCTGCTTTCAGTGATTTAATCAATCCATTTGCCATAGGAGTGGCTTGCAGGGAAGGATTAAAGCACTTGTGTACCTACTCTTGGATATGTTCAGTTCATATCCAAGAGTAGGCGCACAAGTGGGAGGAGGAGGAGGAGGAGGTGAAAGAGAAGAAAAAAGTGGAAAGAAAACAAAAAAAGAGGAAGAGGAAGGAAGAGGTACAGGGGAGAAAGAGAAAGAGGAAGAAGAGGAAGAGGGAGAGGAAGAAGAGGAAGAAAAAATAGAGGAAGAAAACAATGATGGAGAAGCGAAAACAGATGTTGAAATGAAGAAGAGAAGGATGTGAGAGAGGAAAATGGAGGAGGAGGAGGAGGAGGAGGAGGAGGAAAAGGGAGAGGTAGAGAGGAAGGAAAGCATGCCGGAGGGAAAGGGGAGAAGAGGTGATGGGAAAGGTATGTAGAAAGGGGAGGAGGAGGAGGAGGAGGAGGAGGAGGAGGAGGAGGGAGGGGTCGTGACCTGGGCAGCAGTACAGGTCGTGACTCCGGGGTCAAGTATCGGGTCACCTCTCCCCCTTCCCTCCCTTCCTCCTCCCTTCTCCCTTCCTCTCCCTTCTCCCTCGTACCGTAATCTAGGGTGGGAGGGGCAAGGGGGCGTT
The DNA here is from genome assembly GCF_024679095.1 of Eriocheir sinensis. NCBI lineage: Eukaryota > Metazoa > Arthropoda > Malacostraca > Decapoda > Varunidae > Eriocheir > Eriocheir sinensis. The sequence continues at coordinate 1,830,881 of NC_066543.1, forward strand.
GCTCTCACTTACATCTCCTCCTCCTCCTCCTCCGCCGCCTCCTCCGACTTCTTCTTCCACCTCTGTGTCGTTCGTTCATTTTTTTTTCCACTCTCTCTCTCTCTCTCTCTCTCTCTCTCTCTCTCTCTCTCACAACTAAAAGTAATTTAAATAATATTCATTGATTCACTCAGCCTCACTTGAACAGAGGGAGAGAGAGAGAGAGAGAGAGAGAGAGAGAGATGGTGAAAGTCAGAATTGCTATTTACAAGTGAGATTCCGTCAGTGTTATCTCACGAGGAAACTTGCTCAATAGAGAGAGAGAGAGAGAGATTAAAACGAACGTATTGTCTGCATGGAACAAATTTATCAGAGGAGAAAGTATAAAAGGAGAAAATTATATATAGAAAGATGAGAGAGAGAGAGAGAGAGAGAGAGAGAGAGAGAGAGAGAGAGAGAGAGAGAACAATCGTATCCCCATAGTTGTTGTGGTGGTGGCGATATGAGAATATTTTTGCGGCTATACCTGTACCGTCATTTATTGCCATACCTGTCTGCGTCCTGTTATTGTCCTTGTTATTATTTGGCTTTCCACCTGTGTTATCTCTTTCGGCTCATCTCTATTATTATTATTATTTATGTACGCGTTTGATTACTTATTTATGCATTCGTTTATTATTTATTTATTCATGCATGTCGGAGGAGTCTCTGTTATGAATGAGAAAAAAAGTTACACAAAAAATAAACGAGATAAAAAAAAAAACAAGAATTACACACACACACACACACACACACACACACACACACACACACACACACACACACACACACGTACCCTCCAGAGAGAGAGAGAGAGAGAGCAAAGAGAGGAGAGAGGATTGTAGTACCTGATTCACCTTTTGACCTCTTATCCCTCCTCTTCTTCCTCTTCCTCCTCTTCTTCCTCTTCCTCCTCCTCCTCTCCCACCTCCTTCGCATCGTCCATTCCCACTTAATTTACTACTTCTCCCATTACTTTATCTTAAGTGAATTTAATCCACGATATTAGAATACTCTCTCTCTCTCTCTCTCTCTCTCTCTCTCTCTCTCTCTCTCTCTCCTGGAAATACGCGTACATTACCAGAACTCTCCTTGACTTATGGGGAGGGGAGGGGGAGGAGGAGGAGGAAGAAGAAGAAGAAGAAGAAGAAGAAGAAGAAGAAGAAGAAGAAGAAGAGTAGGAGGAGGAAGGGTTCGAGGAGGAAAAAGATGATGAAAAAATGGGTGGAGGAATTTGTGTTGTATGGGTGTGGTGGTGGTGGTGGTGATGATGATGATGATGATAAAGGTGAGAAAATGAATGTAGAAAAGAATAATAGAGACAGAAAAGGAAGAAGAAAGAGAAAAATTAGACGAGAATGGAGATGGGAGGTAAGAGGAAGGAGGAGGAGGAGGAGGGGTGAAGAGGAGAAAGAAAGACAGAAGTGGAGGAATACATTGAGGGGGAGGAGAAGTAAAGGGGGAAGTGGAGAAAGAGGGAGAGGTGTGGAAGAGGAAGAGGGTAGATCCATTTCGTTGCCCCCATGCGTGGCACACCTGACCCGCGGCGTAATCAGTTGTCAGGTGCGTGGAAAGCGGCGCCTCCACACAGGTGACTCCTCCGACCCACCTGGCGGAATGTGAAAAGTGGTCACGCGTGGGTGGGTGGGTGGAGGGGGGGAGGGGGGAAAGAGGGTTCAGGTAGGTATAGGTGTGTAGATGGGTGACGAGGGTGGTGGTGAATGCGTTGGTAGGTGGGTAGATAGATGGGTATGTTGGTAGGTGGGAGTGATTGGGTAGGTGGGTGTTGGTGGGTAAATGAGTAAGTGGGAGTGGTGAGTAAATAGGTAGGTATGTGGGTAGGAGTGGCAAGTTGGTTGGTCGTGCAGTCATCTTCACCCCACTCCATTCTTCCGCTCCACTCTTAACCACTCCACACAAACACACTCCTTTTAGTCATTAGTAGGTGGGAGAGGTGTGTGTGGATCCGTAGGTTGGAGTGGATGGATGGGAGTGGATAACTACAGTCTTACTTGCACACCCTTACTCCACACCACTCCACCCTTCTCTCAACCACTCCACACTAACACCTTTGAAATTGTTAGTAAGAAAGGTGTTTTTTTTTTTTTAAGATCTGTTCTTGAGGTCACGTCACTACTCCACAACACTCCACTCTTCCACTTTGACTCCACTTTGACATCTCCAGTGGTTAAGATTTGGTAGCTGTGGTGATTGTGGTGGTAGTGATGGTGGTGGTGATGAGCATGAACAGTGAAGATGATATGTAGTGTTGGTGGTGATGATGATGGTGTTGGAGATTTTGGTGATGACGGAAATGTACAATTGTAGTGGTGTTGGTCGTGGTGGTGATGACTATAATGTGTAGTGGTGGTGATGGTGGTGATGGTGTTGGCAGGTGTGTTTACAGGTGATGAGATGAGAAGTTTTGGTGGTGGTGGCGGCGTAGGAGGTGTAGGTGGTGGACTGGTGGTGGTGGTCAAGGTGTGGTGGTGGTAGTGGTAGTGGTAGTGGTAGTGGTGGTGGGGTTATTGACTTTGCTATGGTGGTGGAGGGAGTGGGTGGTGGTGGTGGTGGTGGGTATGGACCGTTAGCATAGCAGGTAACCCGGTGCCCCTCTGATCCTTATCTCTCTCTCTCTCTCTCTCTCTCTCTCTCTCTCTCTCTCTCTCTCTCTCTCTCTCTCTCTCTCTCTCATTATTTCTTATTCCTAACGATTTTTTCACTTCATTTTCACTGTAAATTGTTTTTGTTTTGTTTATTTTTAAGTCATAGCCGTGTCTCTCTCTCTCTCTCTCTCTCTCTCTCTCTCTCTCTCTCTCTCTCTCTCTCACTCTCTCACACACACACACACACACACACACACATCTCAGCATTTTCATTTTCGCTTTTCCTTCCTTTTTTTTTTCCTACCTACCTCTCTCCCTCCCTCCATCTCTCTTCCTCCCCCCCTTCCTCTTCCCCTTCCCTCCCCCCTCAGACAGATTAAGTATTTTGCACACTATCCTATCCTTTTTTTTTTTTATTATGTCTCCAGGAAATATTTCGTTGCGTATTTTCCAGAGATATTCGTTGGTGGGTGTTTTTTTCTTTTTTTTTCATTTCCCTTCGTTTTTGCTCTACCACTTTTTCGATATTCCCTCTCATAGTCTTCCCCCTTTCTCCTCCTCCTCTTTCTCCTCCTCCTCCACAGCCGCCCATGTGTGTGTGTGTGTGTGTGTGTGTGTGTGTTTGGCTCGGATTCCTCGGCGTGTCTAAGAGAGGCAGGGAAGTGATCTCTTGTAGTGGAAGGGAAGAGGGGGAGGAAGCGAGGGAAGTGGGGGGAGGAGGAGGAGGAGGTGGAATTAGGAGGAAGGAAAGTATAGGTGAGAGAAAAGAAGATGAAAGTATAGAAGGGAGTGGAAGTGAAGGGAGAGGAGAGAGAGAGAGAGGGAAGAGAAGAGGGGAAGAAAGGTAGATGATAAAAAGTAGATGCAGTTATAGAGAGGAAGTGGAGGTGGAAGTGAATGATAACTGGGACGGGTGAGGAAAGGAGAGAAGGGGAGGGAAGGAGAGGAGGGACAGGGAAGAAGAGGAAAGCAGGTTACAAAATGGGAGATGAAACTTTAGAGGAAGTGGAAGGGGAGAAGATTGTTGTAGTGGAAGGGAGAAGGATGTGGAAGGAGAGAGAGAGAGAGAGAGAGAGAGAGAGAGAGAGAGAGAGAGAGAGAGAGAGAGAGAGAGAGAGAGAGAGAGAGAGAGAGAGAGTTATTAGAGAGAGAGCGAGAGAGAGAGAGAGAGAGAGAGAGAGAGAGAGAGAGAGAGATTACAAATAGATAGGAAATGTCCAGAGGTGTGTGTGTAAGCGGTCAGGGGGAGGAGTGAATGACCAGAGAAAAAGAGAGAGAGAGAGAGAGAGAGAGAGAGAGAGAGAGAGAGAGAGAGAGAGAGAGAGAGAGAGAGAGAGAGAGAGAGAGAGTATGCACTGGAAAGGAGAGGAGAAACCGAGGGATGGAAGGAGAGAAAAGGAAAAAAAGAATAAGGAAAGCAAGGAGAGGGAAGGAATACAGGAAAAGGTGGCTGAGGAAATGAAATAACAAAGAAAAACGAAAGAGAGGAAAAAAAGAGGAAGAGAGGAAGGCGATAACTGAGGGGAAACAGATGGAAGGAAAGAAGGAGGGAAGAAGAGAAGGAAGGAAGAAGCAGATTTGAAGAGAAGATGGAAAAGGGAGTGAATGAAAGAAAGAAAAGGAAAAGAGTAGGATATAAGTGAAAAGAAAAGGAAGAAGTAGAAAACGGAGGAAGAGAAAGAAGAATGAAGAGGATTGAAGTTAATAAGTGAGAGAAGGAAGGAAGGAAGGAGAAGAATATGAGATGAAGGAATGAAGGAGAAGAATATGAGATGAAGGAATGAAGGAAAGGAAGGAAGAATGAACGAGAATATTGAAGGAAAGCAGTGAAGACAAAGAGCACAGAAATAAAACAGAATATGAAGGAGGAAAACAGTAAAGGAGGAGAGAAAAGAAATGAAGAAAATGTGAAGGAAGAAAGAAGGGAAGGAAGGAAGGAAGGAAGGAAGGAAAGAAGGAAGAATAGAAGAGTGAATTGCAGGAAAGAAGCGAAGGAGGGAGAACAACGAGAAAGAGAAGATGAAGGAGGAAAGAAGGGAAGGAAGGAAGGAAGAGAGGAAAGGAAGAAAGTAAAGGATAGAAGGAAGAGAGGAAAGATGGAAGGAAGGAACGAAGGGAGGAAAGAAGGGAAAGGAAGGAAGAGAGGGAAGGATGGTAAGTGAAGGAAGGAAGGAAGGAAGAGTGGAAGGGAAGAAAGTAAATGACAGAAGGAAGAGAGGAAAGATGGAAGGAAGGAAAGAAGGGAAAGGAAGGAAGAGAGGAGTCGTGTAATGTATGCCAACCAGTGTCAAGGCAAGCCACCAGTTCCCGTTTTCTTCGAGGTTGTGCGGGTGGAGGGGGGACGCTGCCGGAGGGGAGGAGAGGGGGGAAGCTGAGGAAGAAGAGGGAGTAGAGGGGGGACTTATTAATTTGTTGCCATATATGTGTTAGGGGGGCGAGGGAGTTAGTAAGTTTTGTTGTTCCTGTTGTTCTTTTGGTTCGATGGATAGAAAAGTAAAAATTGTAGTAGTAGTAGTAGTAGTGGTAGTAGTTGTTATTGTTGATAGTGGTGTTATGTTCGAGCTTTGCAATCAATAGTAGCAGTAGTAGTAGTAGTAGTAGTAGTGGTAGTAGTTGTTATTGTTGAGAGTGGTGTTATATTCTAGCTTTGCAATCATAAGATGTATCAATAAGAAATAGTCATATGTAATAAATTCAGTATATACAAAAAGTAGTTAAAATCATAAATCAGTAATAAAAATAACCATTAGTAAGTAAATAAGAAAGAAAGTAATAAAAATCATCCCAAGTGACTTTCATGTAAAAAAGAAAAAGAAAATAGGAAAGCAAAGAGATCAATAAACGAGTAGAGAAAAGAAAGGGAGGGAGAGAAACAATGAGGAAAATTACGTGTAAAAAAAAATAAGGTGCAGGGAAGGAAGGAAACAGTGAGGAAAGTGAAGTGTAAAAAACTAACAGATGGAAGGACTGAAGGAAGGAAGGAAGGAAGGAAGAATAAAGACGGAATTGTATGGAGGAGAAGGGGGAAGAGGGAAGAGGAAGAGGAAGAGAGAGGAGGGAAGAGAGGCAAGATAGATAGACGGTCAATTCCTCGTATGTGAAGTGGCTGCACGTGTGTGTGTGTGTGTGTGTGTGTGTGTGTGTGTGTGTGTGTGTGTGTGTAACGATAGGCGAGAACTGTGACCCTGATACACATTGCAGTGGCGGGGTAAAAAATAAAAAAAAGATTAAAAAAAAGCATAAAGAAAACAGCATAATGAGTAAGGTCGCTGCCTACTTTTGCATCCCTCTCCCTTCCCCTCCTCCTCCTCCTCCTTCCTCTCCTTTCCCCTCCCTGCCCTCCTCCTCCCTTTCCCACCCCTTCCTATCACTCGTATCCCTCCCTTCCCCTCCTCTCTTCCCCTTCCCTCCCCTTCCCTCTCATCTTTCCTTCCCTTGACCCACACACGAGAGAGAGAGAGAGAGAGAGAGAGAGAGAGAGAGAGAGAGAGAGAGAGAGAGAGAGAGAGAGAGAGAGAGAGAGAGAGAGAGAGAGAGAGAGAGAGAGAGAGAGAGAGAGAGACTGTGTTCGGAAGCGTGTATGTGTAATTGTTTTGTTGTTGTTGTTGTTGTTGTTGTTGTTGTTGTTGTTACTTTAGTCGGCTTCGTTAAATGTGTGTGTGTGTGTGTGTGTGTGTGTGTGTGTGTGTGTGTGTGTGTGTGTGTGTGTGTGGATTTAGATATATGTTTTAATTGTTTGTTTTTTGCTCTTCATTCTATTTATTTTCATCATTACTATTATTATTATTTTTTGTGATCATTAAATATCCCTAAACTTTTGCTTCCGGATTGAGAAGCTGGTGGGAAATTGCCAATTACGAAAATGATAATAACTTACTATATAGGTCAGACTTAGTGTGTGTAGAAGTAACCGGTGAAATAATGCTGATTGACTTGTTATTAAAAGAAGCTCAAATAAAATAAACTGTTGAAGGTTAGCGCGTGTGCAAAGGCTCCGCGCCGCCTGACGGGACGCAGAAGCAGGTGTGAAGGTTCGCCGGCCGCCGCCAGAGGCCACTAGTTACGCCCGCCATTAATGATTGCGCCTGACTAGCTGACACAACCGAGAGAGCCCGGTTTCGATTCCCGGGCGGAGTGGAAAAATTTGGGTGACTTTTCCGATGCCCTACGCCCCTGTCCACCCAGCAGTGAATGGGTACCAGGTATTAATCGGGGGGTTGTGTCCCGTCTCCTGGGATCTGTTCGCTTCTCCTATAATTCCTTCCCCTTGTCTCTCTCCGGCATATGACCACAGATGTTGCGCCGACCAAACGAAACTTTCCAACTTTCTGACCAGCTGACCGCCTGACTGACTGCCTTGCTGACTGACTAATTAACTTACTAACTGTCTAATAACTGCCAGCCTTGACTGCCGAGTTGCGTCCCTAGCTATATGACTAACTGACTGACTGACTAACTGCTTGACTGATTGCCTATTACAGCTGACTACCTAACTGACTACATTGTTCAATGACTGTCTAGGTATTTGACTGAATGACTGACTGTCTAACAACTTAATTGACTGACTGCCTGATTGATTGCCTCTAATAGCTGACTGAGTGACTGTCTAGCTAAAAGAGTGACTGATTAACTGACTGGCTGACTCCATAGCTAACTGACTAACTGACTAGCTAACTATCTGCCTAACTCCCCGATTGTCCCATTTACTAACTGACTGACAAACTGAATGACTAACTGACTCACTTTCATACTCACAAGCTCACTAACAGACTAACTGACTGACTAGACGGCATGAGTGATTAACTGGATGACTGACTAACTAGCGAATGACAAGTTGACTGACTGACAAGCTGACTGACTGACTGATTGGTTTATTGACTGGCTGACTGACTAAATGCCTGATGAGTGGACTGATTAACTGACTGAAAGCTGAATTAACTGAGCGACTGAATAAATGAATGAATAGTTTAATGCGTGTTAAAACATGCATCAAATAAATTAGCTTCATATATTATTGAAGGGCATATTGGAGGTGATTTTTTTACTTATTTAACGTTCAGGTATATCGACAGTTCTCTCTCTCTCTCTCTCTCTCTCTCTCTCTCTCTCTCTCTCTCTCTCTCTCTCTCTCTCAAAGGCGGTAATTAAGGTAAGGTAATAATTAGGCTTGACTTTTGGAGGTGCCAGTTAGTAAATACTGAGATATTTTTGGCCCACTTGGCAGGGGGAGAAGGAAGAGGCGACAGAGGAGAAGAGAAAGAGGAGGAGGAGGAGGAGAGAGAAGAAGAAATAAGAGAAATAGGAGAAGAAAAAAAAGCAGGAGTATAAGGAGGAGAATGAGAAGAAAATGGAGTTGCAGAAGGAGGAGGAGGAGGAGGAGGAGGTAAAAATGGAAGGGGAGGGGAAGGAGATAAAACGAAAGGGGTTGAAAGGAAAAAAAATTGAAGGAGGTCTGGTGGTGAAGGGAAGAAGAATGGGAGGAGAGAGAGAGAGAGCAAAATCTTCAGAAAACGGAGAATAAGTGAAATATACGAAAGTGAAATAGGAAAAAAAATGAGCGAAGAAAGAAAATGGAAGAGCAAGATTGATTGATAGAAAAAGGTCAAAGAAAAGAGAGAAAGAATGAAAAGGAGAACGTATAGCGGTGTGTGTGTGTGTTTGTGTGTGTGTGTGTGTGTGTGTGTGTGTGTGTGTGTGTGTGTGTGTGTGTTTATCAATTTTGTCCTATCCCTCATTCTCTTGCTATCACGTTCTATCACCATCACCACCACTATCACCACCACCATCACCACCACCATCACCACTACCATCACCACCTCTCCACTTCCCCTTCCTCCCACTCCAAGCCTTCCCTCTCCTCTTCCCTTCCCCTCCCTTTCCTCCCCTTTTCACCCATCTCTCTCCCTTCCCTCACACCAATTACTCCCTTTCTCCTTTCCCTCCCTTTTTTAATCCTCATATATCTTTTTCTCCTCCTACCCTTATCCTGTTTCCTCTTCCATTCCACCCCTCCCTTCCCTCCCCTTCCTCCTTTTCTTTACCTTTTCTCCATCTTCCATCTTTCCCTTCCCTCACCATCCATCATCTCACTCTTGCCCATCTCTACCTCAATTTCATCATATCTTCCCCCTACCTTCCTTTTTTTCCTCCCTCCCTTCTTTACCAAGTCTCCCTTTTCACACCCTTCCTTACTTCACTCTCCCTCTCTCCTTTCTCCACCATTCATCCCTGTCCGCAACCTTTCCTTTCCTTTCCTTTCCTCCCGTTCCCTTTCCCTCCCTTCTCTACCCTTTCCTTTCAAACTCCTTTCTATCCTATCTTTTTTCCTCACTGTGTCCGTCTCCCCTTTTCTCCCTGTCTTCGCCTCTCCCTTCCCTTCCTTACCCCACCCTTTCTCCCTTTCCTCCCTCACTCTTCTTCCCTTCCTCCCTCCCCTCCCTCCCTCCCGCCCCAGCAATCGGCGAGTGCATGTTGCAGGTGGGTGGGGGCCTCTTCCCGGGAGCACCGCGACCTTGGCTGAAATATTACAGGCCGGGGATCGAAGGCCGGGAGGAGACACACAAGGTTGACTGACTGACTGCCTGGTGACTCTCCCGCCGCCCTATCCCACCGCTGCCACCAGTGTATCATATCCGAGAAGGGGGGTGGGGAAGGGGGAAAGAGAGAGAGAGAGAGAGGGGGGGGGGAGGATTGAGGGGGTAGTATGGCAAAGGAAAGGTGTTGATAAAGATAGCTTACATTTTTATTGTTTTTAGTTACCTTGTTTTTTCTTTTCTTTTTGTCTTTCTCTTCTTCCTTTGCTTTCTTACGTCGTCCTTTGTACCCCAAGTGAAAGATTGATAAATAGATAGATACGACAGACATATAGACTGGTAAACTGATAGATTGATAGAGACAGAGATAAAAAGATCGATAAATATGCGGTCTTATTCTCTATGCTTTTGAACTTGACTATTTCCTGTCCTGCACACACAAAAAAACATAGATTGATAGATAGATCGATAGAAACATACATACATACATACAGACTGGTGATTTATTGATTGTTATTGATTGTTATAATGACCCTTAGTCCCCTTACCCTCCGCCCTCCTTTACTTTATTTTTCTCTCTTTCTCCTCGTCCTGTAAGACTGTAACCCCATTTCTTCCCCCTCCTCCCTCCTTCTACCCTTCCTCCTCCACCTTTCCACTGCCCTTTTCTATCCCTTCCCCATTTTTTCGTCCATTCCCTTTTCCCCTTCTCCTCTACTCTTCCCTTTTCCTTTTCTAATTGTATCTCTCCTTTCATCCATTCATTTCCCCTTCTTTCTCTTTCTTCTTCCCTCATTCCTCCTCTCTTCATTCCTCTCCTTCCTCCCCTCATTCCCCTCTCCTCTTTGACCTTGCCCTCCTCTCCTCCTCCTCCTCCTCCTCCTCCTCCTTCAGTATCTTGACAGGAGGTAAAAGTCCGAGGAAAAATCATTACTCTAGATAAATATGAAGAGAGAGAGAGAGAGAGAGAGAGAGAGAGAGAGAGAGAGAGAGAGAGAGAGAGAGAGAGAGAGAGTTTATTTGTTTGTTTGTTTGTTTGTTTGTGTGTGTGTGTGTGCATTCCTAAGTAGTCATGAGGTCACGTGACAAGTAATCGTGACATGATTGGTCAAGATCCGTTTCGCCTTTTCTCTCTTTTTTTTTCTTTTATTGCTGTCCCTGTTTTGTCTCCTCCCCTCCTCCTCCTCCTCCTCCTCCTTCCTCTCCCTCTCGCTGCTCTCTCCTCCTCCTCCTCCTCCTCTTCTCTGCTCCTCTTCCCTTTTTCGCCTCCGCTCCTTCCCTCTTCATTCTTTCATTCCCTCTTCCATTGCCTTCGCTCCTCTTCTCTTTCCTTTCTTCCACATTCCACTGCCTCCTTTATTTCCCTCTTCTTTCCTCTTCTTCCTTGCTTCCTTTCCTTCCCTCCTTTCTTGTCTCTTCTCCTTCCCTCTTCTTCCTCTCCTTTCTTCCCTCCTTCTCTTTCCAAAAAATATTTAATGTGATATTGACGTATAGACTAAGAGAGAGAGAGAGAGAGAGAGAGAGAGAGAGAGAGAGAGAGAGAGAGAGAGAGAGAGAGAGAGAGAGAGAGAGAGAACAAGAAGAAAACCCGAGTAAAGTTATACAAAAAATAAGAAATCGAAAATCGGTAATATAAAAAAAAAATGAATGAAATATAAAAGAACAAAGTATAGGAAAAGAATAACTCTGGAACGCGGCAATAAAGTATAAAAGGAGAAAAAAATAAGAACATACATAAATTATCATCATTCTCGGTAGTCATTCGTCATTTAAGACCTAAAGCACTCGGTCGTGAGGACATTGAGCGGTCAATTTCGCCATGAATTCGCCATTAAACTACAGACCATGCCCCCTCCCCCCCCCCGTTCCTCCTCCTCCCCCCTCCTCCTCTTCCCCTCTTTTTCTTCTCTGTCTTTCCCCTCCTTCTTCCCCCCTCCTCCATCTTCCCCCCTCCTCCTCTTCCCTCTTCTTCTTCTCTGTCTTCCCCCTCCTCCTCCCCACTTCTCCTCTTTCCTCTTTTGTAGAAGAAAGAAATTAACAAATATGGTGATGGTTGGGGAGGCGGTGGCTGAGTCGACAGCGTGACGGCGCCGCGTTCAGGACGACGCGAGTTCAATCCCTGCCCGGTGCCACCAAGCTGGGATTTTTCAGCCGCCGCCGAGTGGCTTAAAACTACCCACATGCTGTCCAGAAGACCACCTATCAACCCGGACTCTAGATTCTATGATTAAAGATGAGCTCCGGAAGGGCAGATTAAGCCAATGCAAGATGGCGCCACTATAAACACTGGCCTGCGCCACAACGGGCTGGGCCATACCATCAGGCCCCTCCAAAAACAAGCCTACCGGCGCCACAGGCGACGATGTAAAAAAAAAAGCAATGTAGAAGGAGGAAAATGATAAGTATGGTGATGTTAGACAATGCAGAAGGAGGAAAATGATAAGTATGGTGATGTTAGACAATGCAGAAGGAAGAAAATTATAAGTATGGTGATGTTAGGCAATGTAGAAGGAAGAAAATTATAAGTATGGTGATGTTAGGCAATGTAGAAGAAGGAAAATTATAAGCATGGTGATGTTAGGCAATGTAGAAGAAGGAAAATGATAAGTATGGTGATGTTAGGCAATGTAGAAGAAGGAAAATTATAGGCATGGTGATGTTAGGCAATGTAGAAGGAAGAAAATTATAAGTATGGTGATGTTAGGCAATGTAGAAGGAAGAAAATTATAAGTATGGTGATGTTAGGCAATGTAGAAGGAAGAAAATTATAAGCATGGTGATGTTAGGCAATGTAGAACAAAGGAAAACAATAAGTATGGTGATGTTAGGCAATGTAGAAGGAAGAAAATTATAAGTATGGTGATGTTAGGCAATGTAGAAGGAAGAAAATTATAAGTATGGTGATGTTAGGCAATGTAGAAGGAAGAAAATTATAAGTATGGTGATGTTAGGCAATGTAGAAGGAAGAAAATTATAAGCATGGTGATGTTAGGCAATGTATAACAAAGTAAAACTATAAGTATGGTGATGTTAGGCAATGTAGAAGAAGGAAAATTATAAGCATGGTGATGTTAGGCAATGTAGAAGAAGGAAAATTATAAGCATGGTGATGTTAGGCAATGTAGAAGAAGGAAAACAATGAGTATGGTGATGTTAGGCAATGTAGAAGGAAGAAAATTATAAGCATGGTGATGTTAGGCAATGTAGAAGGAAGAAAATTATAAGCATGGTGATGTTAGGCAATGTAGAAGAAGGAAAACAATGAGTATGGTGATGTTAGGCAATGTAGAAGAAGGAAAACAATGAGTATGGTGATGTTAGGCAATGTGGAAGGAAGAAAATTATAAGCATGGTGATGTTAGGCAATGTAGAAGGAAGAAAATTATAAGTATGGTGATGTTAGGCAATGTAGAAGAAGGAAAATTATAAGCATGGTGATGTTAGGCAATGTAGAACAAAGGAAAACAATAAGTATGGTGATGTTAGACTATGAAAAAGAAAAAGAATGATAAGTATGGTGATGTTAGGTAAGTATGGTGATGTTAGGCAACGAATAGAAGAGAAAAGGCACATGTGTAAGTTAGTATGATGATGTTAGCGTTTCATGATAATAAACTTTTAAACTGCAGAGCTTCGTGAGTGTTGCCATAAATTGAGCTTCATTGGGGAGGGCGTGCAGAAAGTCTTAAGGAGAGAAGTTAAGAGAGAGAGAATTGATCTTACACTGTTTGTTTGTTTGTTTGTTTGTTTGTGTACATGTTTATTTGTCGCTTGCTTGATTCATTGAGGTTTGCTTTTTACGTATTTACGAATCCCTAATATTTTTGTTTTCCGATTTTCATTATGTTTGTCAGAGAGAGAGAGAGAGAGAGAGAGAGAGCGAGTGAGTGAGTGTGTGTGTGTGTGTTCTCCCATAAATCTGTGAATACATAACGATTATGAATATTTCCGTAAAGAAGTAAAAAAAAAAAAAGACCTTCAATAAATGCATAAGTTGATAAAACAATTTGAATAAAACTCACTCCCATAACACCTGGTGATTAACAAGTGTGTGTGTGTGTGTGTGTGTGTGTGTTTGCTACTACGCATTAGTGGAGAAGCATTTTTTTTTTATGTTCGTCCCAAATGCTAAGTCTTGTGAGTATTGATTTTCTTCCTTTTTTTCTCTTTTTTTTCTCTTTTCTCTTTTATCATACTTACTATTGATCGTAAAAGTTGAAGGATGAATGTACATACGTTATTTCCCGTTCTTTTTTTTATCTTTCGTACGGTCATGCATATTTAAATGTGTACCTATATACATACATACATACATACATACATACATACATACATAAACACACACACACACGGGCAAGCAAGTACTCGAACTCTCTATCAAATATGCACACACCTGTCCACACACACACACACACTCACACACACACACACACACACACACACACACACACACACACACACACACACACACACTCACACACACACACACACACACACACGCAGCATAATACAAATTTGACACCATCGCAATCCGTGGCCGCTGGTATAGATTATCGAGGAATTCCTGCTTAAATATTGAGATATGTGAGAGTGGAGGAGAGAGAGAGAGAGAGAAAGGAAGACAGAGAAAAAGGAGGAGAAGGAGAAAAAGGAGGAGGAGTTAAAGTAAAAGAAATATGTGCGTTCAGTGAGTGAGAGAAACAGAGGAGGAAGGACAGTAGAAAAATTGAGATACGTGTTAAAAGAAAGAGGAGGAGGAGGAGGAGAAAGAAAAGGAGGAGATGGAGGAGCAAATTAAGATAAACAGGTGAAGGTTATAATTTTATTGAGGAAGAAAGAAGTAGAAGAAGAAAGGCGAAGAAAAGAGAAAGAGGGGATTAAATACAAATAAAGATATATAAAAAGAAGAGAAAAGAAAATGTAATAAAATAAAACAGAGGAGTGAGGAGAGAAAAAAATAAAAATAAAGTATGAAGACAGTAAAAAGAGAAGGACAGAAGTGGGAAAAAAGAGAAGAAAAAAGGAGAAATAAGAGAAGGAAATTTAAAGGACAAAAAAATATGAAAAATCAGTAAAAGGGAGGAATAAAGACACAGATGGAAAGGAAGTAAAGGGCGAGGAAGGGTCATTAAGTTAAAGATTAAGGGAGGGGAAAAAAAGAGGGAGAAAAGGAGAAGACGGGAAGGGAGAAGAGAGAAGAAAAGGGTTTGAAAGGGTGAGGGAGAGAAGAAAATGGAATAATGACTTAGAAGGAATAATGAAGGAGGATAATTAAGAAGTGAATTAGTGAGAGTTGTGGTGGTGGTGGTAAGATAAGAACATAAGAACATAGGAGTCTGCAAGAGGCTGGTAGGCCTGTACGAGGCAGCTCCTCTGAACCTAAGCTCCCGTGTAGCTCCCGTGTATCTAACCCCACCTAATATCGCTGTCCATGAATTTATCTAATCTATTTTTGAATGTGACAATTGTATTGGCACTCACCACATGACTGCTAAGCCTATTCCACTCATCCACCACCCTGTTTGTAAACCAATTTTTGCTTATGTCCCTGTTGAATCTGAATTTATCCAGTTTAAACCCATTACTTCGTGTCCTACCCGGTTCTCTTACCAATAAAAACTATGTTGGTGGAGATCAGTCGGGTTCTAATGAGTGTAGTAGTAGTAGTAGTAGTAGTAGTAGTAATTAGTAGTGGCGGTGGTGGTTGTAGTAGCAAAAATAACTATACTAGCAACAACTTCTACTACTACTACTACTACTACTACTACTACTGAAAGGGCGATTTAAAATGAAAATAGAAAAAAAAGTAAGAAAAGTTATGCCTGACGTTTATATCAGAGAGAGAGAGAGAGAGAGAGAGAGAGAGAGAGAGAGAGAGCACCATATCAATAACTCACCCCAGATATACCTTGCTCTCCTCCTCCCCCTCTCTCTCCCTCCCCCTCTCTCCTTCCTCCCTTCCTCCTATGACACCGTGACTCCTCCTCCTCCTCCTCCTCCTCCTCCTCCTCCTCCTCCTCCTCCTCGTTTTTGTGTTTCTTTGTTGTCTGTTCTCTTTCATCTACTTATTTTTATTTTCTTATTTATTTGTTTTTTTCTGTTGTTGTTGTTGTTGTTGTTCTTCTTCTTCTTCTTCCTCTTCTTCGTCTTCTTCTTCATTTTCTTCCTCTTCTTCGTCTTCATCATCATCTTTTTCTTCTTTATCTTCTCTACCTCCTCCTCTTCCTCCTTCCTCATCCCTCTACGAAGACACAAAGCAGGTGACCCCTACATGAGCCGCGTATCTTTCCATTACCTATTAATACCCTCATCTTCTTCCTCCTCCTCCTCCTCCTCCTCCTCCTCCTCCTTCTCGCGTTGGTAATTAAGTCTTTCTCAGAAGCTGCAATGTGTAGGTTGTGTGCCCTCTTGTAGTCTCCCTATATCCTTGTGTGTCCTCCTCCTCCTCCTCCTCTTCCTCCTCCTCCTCCTCTTCTTCGAACTCGTCATTGTCTTCCTATTCTGTGTGTTAATTGTTATCATTTCTTCCTTTTTTTCTTCTCTGACTTCTTCTTTTTTGTGTATTTCTCTTTTCTTCGTCTTTTTCTCATTTACTTTTTTTTCCTTAATTTCTCCTTTCATTTTTTTCTCCGTCTGGTGTTATTTTTTTTTTTTACCTTTCTTCTTTTTCCTCCTCTTCTTGTTTTCTTGTACTGCTTTTCTTGATTTTCTTTTCTTCTTTTTTTTTCCTCCTCCTCTTCCTCTTTCTCCTCCTCCTCCTCCTCCTCCTCGTCGTCGTCCTCTTAGTGAAATCTTTCTTCTGTAAATTTTTTTTTCTTTCTTTATATTTCTCGTGTCCCACTTTTTAGGCGCCTTTTACTACCTCCTCCTCCTCCTCCTCCTCCTCCTCCGCCTCCTCCTCCTCCTCCTCCTCTTCCTCTTCATGGTGTTTATCTTTCTACTCTAAATTTCTTCTCTTTTCTTTATGATCTGTTTGTCCTACTTTTTAGCTTTCATTTACTCCTTCCTCCTCCTCCTCCTCCTCCTCCTCCTCCTCAGGGCTAATATTCGTCGCTGGTCGAGGTCCAGTTTCACGGAATCTTTTGCAGTATTAATTCAAGACAGTGATGGATGCCCGCCGAATACCTAACGAGGAGGAGGAGGAGGAGGAGGGAAAAGAGAAATAGGAGGAGTAAAAGAAAATGGGGAAAAGAGGAAGGAAGAGGAGTATGGGGTAAGGAAGAGTAGGAAGAGGAGGAGGTGGAGGGAGAGAAGTACCAGATAGAAGAAGTGAAAGAGTGAAGTGAGATAGGAGGAAGAAGAGGAAAAGGAGGATGATTATGATAATGATGATGATGATGAGGAGGAGGAGGAGGAGGAGGAGGAGGGAAGAAGAGAACGAAGATTGGGAGTAATAAAGGAAAAAATGGAGAAGGGATTTTAAATGAAGAGTATTGAGGGAGGAAAAGGAGGAGGTAGATAGTTAGGGAAAAGGAGGAGGAGGAGGAGAGGAGAGGAACAACAGGTGCGTCGGGGGAAGGGGGGGAGGGGGGTAATGGATTGAGGTAGAAGGTGCAAATGTGTGCTGTTATAGTGTTTCTCTCTCTCTCTCTCTCTCTCTCTCTCTCTCTCTCTCTCTCTCGATGATATATTGTACTTTCTACTCTAATACTTTATGCTTTATTTGTTATTGATTAGGGGAAGAAGGTGCTGTGTGTGTGTGTGTGTGTGTGTGTGTGTGTGTGTGTGTGTGTGTGTGTGTGTGTGTGTGTGTGTGTGTGTGCGTGCGTGCGTCTGACTTCATAGTTTTTTCTTTGCCAAACTGATAAAAATAATGATAATAATAATAATAATAATAATAATAACATCCTATAATCACGGACTTGGTTTTAAAAATATAGACCGATTTCTTTATATGTCAATTTATTTATTTATTATTTATTTATTTTTCACACCTGCCCAGCCGTCTCTCCAGGTAACCCCTCCCTTTATTCCTCCCTTTTCCCCCTTCTTCCTCCCTTCCTTCCTTTCCCTCCATTCAGTTTCTTCCCCTCTCCTTCACTTTCTCCCTCTTCCTCTCCTCCTCCTCCTTCCTTTCCTCTTTCTCTCCATATTCTTCCCTCTTCCTCATCTTCTTGTTATTCCTTTCCTTCCTCTTTTCCCTTCTTGCGTCACGCCGTCTCGCGATCTACGAGACTCCCGGGAATTGCGAGACCTTCCGATGACGTCATAATGTAAACAAAGTGACGCCATCTTGGTTTCGCGCCTGTCATTAAGGCTGTGTGTGTTTGTCTGTTTGTTTGTTTGTGCGACTGCTTGATTCACCTCCTTGTGTGTGTGTGTGTGTGTGTGTGTGTGTGTTTAAAGGACTTGGAGTGTGTTGAGTTTCTCCAAGTATTTCATTCGTGTTTGTTTGTTTGTTTGTTTGTTTGTCTTTTTCAGCCATTTTGTTTATCTCGAAAGTTTTCTCATTTATTTGTTTTGTTCTGTTTTTAGTGCGCGGTGATTTTTTTTTTTTTTTACTCAGGTGGCCAAAAACATTACTAGTCACACCTTTCTTTTATTATTTTTTCTCTTATATTATTTCTTCCTATTCTTTCCCTTATATATATATTTATTTTTAAGTTTACTCGGCTGAGGATTTTACTAATGCATGTTCTTATACTTCTAAGGAATTTACTATGTCTGCTGTTTCTTTCCTTCCTTCCTTTCCTTCCTTCCTTTCATCCTTTTCCTTCCTTTTCCTTCCTTCCTCTCTTTCTTCCCTTCTTTCTTCCTTCCTTCCTTCCTTCCTTCCTTTCTTCCCTTCTTTCTTTCTTCTTTCCTTCTTTCCTTCCTTCCTTTTCCTTCCTCTCTTTCTTCTCGCCTTTATTTCCTTCCTTCCTTCCCTCCTTCCTTCCTTCCCTTCTTCCTTCCTTCTTTCCTTTATTTTCCTCCCTTTTCCTTTCCTCCTTTAAGTTCATTTATTTCTTATTGAATTTTCCTTTTTTTTTTTCCTTGGTTCGTCTCATCGTCCTTGCCATTCCTTCTTTCCTTCCTTTCCCTTCCCTCTATTCCATCCTTTCCTCAAGTTCATTTGTGATATGCATTTATTTTACTAAGTCACCCTATATATATATTTTTTAAAGTAATTTGTATTGTTCTTCATTTCATTCATTCTTTCCTTCCTTCCCTCCTTTTCCTTCCTTCATTCATGTTATTCAAGAAATGTATACTGGCGAGTGTGTGTGTGTGTGTGTGTGTGGTGGGAAGAGGCGAACGTTCCTCTCCAAAAGGCTGACTCAATGTGTGTTCCTTCCGTTTTTTCAGGGGTGACGAAGGTAAAGGTGAACAAGAATAAATTTTAAGTACGTGCAAAGGTCGGTCATAAAAGGTTGATGGTGGGCAGGTAGAGTTGCAGGTGAGGGATGTGGTGGTGGTGGTGGTCAAGGAGGTTTAAGGGTAGGCAGGTAGTTAAATAGTTAGTTTAATAGCCAGTCAAACAGCTAGTTATAAGAGTTAGCTGGTTAGATATTTAGTTAGATAGTTGGTAAAATAGTTAGTTTTTTTTTTTTTTACAACAAAGGAGACAGCTCAAGGGCACAAAAAAAGGAAACTATAATAACAAAAAAAAAGCTCGCTACTCGCTGCTCCTTAAAAAAAAAAAATAATCAAAAGAGGTGGCCGAAAGAGAGGTCAATTTCGGGAGGAGAGGTGTCCTGAGGGCGGTGTCCAATGATCATATGAAGCACACTCACCTTGGCTCGTTGGGATGAAGCAGCAAGGTCCGAATCGTTTAACTGTAACTTGAATCACTTTTCCTTCTTGACGTGCGTAAATGTGAGACCAAATGCGTAGGTTCTTTCTTGGGAGTAGAGGACTGAGGTGACGCCAAGACAGATAGGTGCTCACATCAGCCTATTCTTTCCTATTTTCCTCCCCTTTTCCTCTCTCCCTTTTCTTATCACTATTCTTTCTTACCTCCTCTCCTTTTCTCCTCTCTTCTTTTGCTACGCCTTTTCTCTTTCCTTCAATTCGTTAGACTCTACCCCTTCCATCTCCCTTTCCCTCCTTTCTTTCTCTTTCTCTCTTCCTCTTTTCTCTCCTTTCCTCTTCCTCTTCCCTGTCTGACACTCCCTCCTTCAACACCTCCCTTTCTTTCTTCCTCTTTCCTCTCTCTTTCCCCTCGTCCTCCTCCTCCTTCTCCTTTCCTCTTTCCTTTTCCTCCTCTTCCTCACTTCCTCTTCCCCTCCTTCTCCTCCTCCTCCTTCCTTCATCCACCTCTCCATAGTCCCTTATTTCCCCCTCCCTGTCTTTCCATTCCTCTTACTTATTCTTCTTATTTCCTCTTCCTCTCCTTCTCCTCCTCTTCCCCTCCCCCTTCTCTTCTCATTCCATCCCCCCTTCACACCTCTCTTTTTCTTTCCTCTTCTCCTTTCCTCTTCTTTCCTCTTCCCCTTTCCTCTTCTCCTTTCCTCTTCTTTCCTCTTCCCCTTTCCTCTTCTTTCCTCTTCCTTACTCTTTCCCTTTCCTTTTCTCCCCTTTCCTCTCCTCCCTGTCTGACACTTCTTTCTTCAACTCCTCCCTTTCTTTCCTTTCTTCCTCTCTCTCTCCCCTCCTCTCCTCTTTCCCTCCCTTCCTCCTCCTCTTCCTTTCCTCTTTTCTTCTTTTCCTCCTCGCTTTCTTCCCATACCCTTTAGTACTTTTCCTCACTTCCTCTTCCCTTCCCTCCCCTCCTCTCTTCCTCCTCTTCTCTCTATCCCATTATCTCCTCCTCCCTATCTCCCCTTTCCTCTTACTCTTCTTCCTCATTTCCTCTTTCTTTTCCTCGCCTCCTCTTCCCCTCCTCCTTCTCTTTTCATTCCCTTCCCTAATCTCTTATACCTCCTCTCCTCCTCCTCCTCCTCCTCCTCCTCCTCCTTCTCCTCCTCCTCCTCCAATTAAACAGCAACCCTCGTTACGTTTTCTGTGGAGGTGACCAAGTGGTGACCCGTTTTCTTTGAGGAGGAGTTTATGGGCTTGTTTTCGTGTTGTTTGGGTTACCTTAAGGGGGGTGAGGGGGGGGGAAGGGAGGGTGGAGAGGGGAATAGGTGAAAAATTGGGTGAAATGGGGAAGTAAAAAGAGACATAAAGGAGTTTGAGGATAATTGTGGGTGAAAAGAGAGGAAGGGGGAAGGAAGGATGGGAGGAAAGGGGGAAGGAAGGGTGAGAGGGTTCAGGAGTAGGAGAAAAATGGAGTGAAAGAAAGGAATAAAAAGAGGGACGTAAAAGAAGTTTGAGAATAATAGTTTGTTAAAGGAGGAAGGAAGAAAGAAAGAAAAGGGGGAGATGGGGAAAAGGAGGAAGGGATAAGGTAGTTAGGAGAAAAATGGAGGGAAACTGAGGGGTAAAAAATAAGACGTAAAGGAGGAATGTGAGGATAAATAGGAGTGAAAGGAAGAGAGAGGGAAATGGGAGGAAAGAATAGGGGGAGAAAGGGGAAGGAGACAGGCCTTGGAAGTAGCTATGGAATGCGAGAGGAGGAAAATTGGGTGAAATGGAGGATTAAAAAAAGACATAAAGGAGTTTGGGAATAATTGAGTGAGGAAGGAAGATAAAGGGGAAGAAGGGGAGTAGATGATAATAGGGAGATAGAAGAAGAGAATAGGGAGTCGAAAAGAGACTATAAAAAGTAGAAAATTGGATGGAAAATAGAAAGATGAAAGAGTTGAAAGAGAAAGAAGGAAAGAGAGTATGATAATGTGGAGATGGAAGATGAAGAGGGGAGGCGAGAAGAGGAAAGAGAACGGGAAAATAAAGACGAAAGAAGATGATGGATGGAGAAGGGGAAAGAGATGAGAAAGGGAGACGAAAAGGGGAAAGAGATAAAATTTTGAAAAAGAAGAAGGAAGAAGCGAAGAGGTGCGAAAAGGTAAGAGGAAGAAGAGGAAAGACTGATGTAAAGAGAGGTGGGCAAATAGAATAAGGGAGAAAAAGAGAAAAGAAGAAAAAGATTGAAGCAAAAATGGCGAGAAAGGAAAAAGAAGAGAAAGAGACCTTCTACAACTATATACATAAGTTGAGGAAAGAACGAGAAAAATAGGAGCTTAGAAGAACAAGAACAAGAACAGAAGAAGAAAAACAAGAACAGAAGAAGAAGAACAAGAACAAGAAGAAGAGCAAGAACAAGAACAAGAACAAGAACAAGAAGAACAAGAACAGAAGAAGAACAAGAACAGAAGAAGAAGAACAAGAACAGAAGAAGAAGAGCAAGAACAAGAACAAGAAGAACAAGAACAGAAGAAGAAGAACAAGAACAGAAGAAGAAGAGCAAGAACAAGAAGAAGAACAAGAACAAGAAGAAAAAGAACAAGAACAGAAGAAGAACAAGAACAGAAGAAGAGCAAGAACAAGAACAAGAATGAACGAATATAAAGAAAAATGAGAAGAAAAAGAAGAAAGAGAAAAAGAAAGAGAAAAAAGGAAAAAAAAGAGAAAAAAGGAAAAGAAAAAGAAGAAGACGAAAAAGAAGGAGAACAACAACAACTACAACAATAACAACAACAGCAGCAACAACAAAAGGAAGAGGAGGAGGAGGTGGAGGAGGAGAAGGAAGAAGAAGAAGAAGAGGAGGAAGAAGAAAAAGGAGAACAACAACAACAACAACAACAACAAGAGGAAGAGGAGGAGAAGGAGGGGTCAGGAATAAGGAAAAGAAGAGGGGGATTGGAGGGAATGAACGAGGAAAGGGAATGGAGACCGAGGGATGACTTAAAAAGAAACAAAGGGAGAGGTTCACAACAACTCATTGAAGCCAGTCACCTATACACACCTTGTTCATTCACCTGTCCCCTAATTAAGCGCCTAGCAACGCCACCTCTCCTCCTCCTCCTCCTCCTCCTCCTCCTCTTCCTTTTACCTCCATGATTCTTCCCCTCCCATTATTCCTCTTCCTTTCCCATCCTACCTTTGTAACTTTTGTCCTTCTCTCTCTCTCTCTCTCTCTCTCTCTCTCTCTCTCTCTCTCTCTCTCTCTCTCTCTCATTTTCTGTGACACATCTCTTTGTCCTTCACGTCCTCCGTTGAGAGAGAGAGAGAGAGAGAGAGAGAGAGAGAGAGAGAGAGAGAGAGAGAGAGAGAGAGAGAGAGAGAGAGAGAGACTTATGACAGCGTATATTCAAGTGTGCGCGCCATATGTGCTTCTTTTTTTTTTTAACCAAACTTTTCACAGTTTTGCCCCGACGCGTGTGTGCATGTGTGTGTGTGTGTGTGTGTGTGTGTGTGTGTGTGTGTGTGTGTGTGTGTGTGTGTGTGTGTGTGTGTGTGTGTGTGTGTGTGTGTGTGTGTGTGTGTGTGTGTGTGTGTTAGTAAATGTTTGAACTGAAGAACTAAAAAAAAAGTGACAAGGACTCAAACACGAAGAGAGAGAGAGAGAGAGAGAGAGAGAGAGAGAGAGAGAGAGAGAGAGAGAGAGAGAGAGAGAGGACGGATAATCATATGGATAGATTAAAAATATCTTAATAAATTAGAAATAAATCATTAAACTGCACGAAATAATTTCACTGAGAATATTTAAAAGTAATACCGTAATCATACCTGCTCTCTCTCTCTCTCTCTCTCAACGTATGCATGTGTGTGTGTGTGTGTGTGTGTGTTTTCTCACCTGTCAGGTTACGAAAGGTGTTGGACACACACACACACAAGAGAGAGAGAGAGAGAGAGAGAGAGAGAGAGAAGGGGTGCAATTAGGCCTCTTGACCCGCCCTAAGTGCTTCAAGTGCTTCACATTAAGAGCTTCGAAATGGCTCTCCGATGTTCAGCTGTTTTAGGCGCGAGATAAAGTGGCGATGCGTTTCTGATACGTAGAGAGAGAGAGAGAGAGAGAGAGAGAGAGAGAGAGAGAGAGAGAGAGAGAGAGAGAGAGAGAGGTGAAACGATGCGCAAAACTTCCATTGTAAAGCTCACGCCGTTTCGAACTGAGACAAGACGTTTCGAACCACTGAAGCAGCCAGCCATGGGAGAGAGAGAGAGAGAGAGAGAGAGAGAGAGAGAGAGAGAGGATTTCCAGGGAGGGAAGAAATAAATGTGTCGTGAGGAGGCGGAGGAGGAGGAGGAAGAGGTCAAAAGGAAAAAGACAAGAGGGTGGAGGAAGAGTGGAGGAGGACGGGGAAGAGGAGGCTGATGAAGGAGATTGCTAAGAGGAGGATGAGATTGGTTGGAGGAAGAGAAGAGGTGGAGGAGGAGGTGGAGGAAAGGAAGAAAGGATGGAGGGGATCTGATATTTGTGGAGAGGGAAGGAGAATGAGGAGGAGTAAGAGGAAGAGGAGGAGGAGGAGGAGAAGGAGAAGGAAACTTAACTTGGAAACATTGAATACCAGGCAACAGAAAGGCTTTTGGTTGGAGAGGAGGAGGAGGAGGAGGAGGAGGGGCGAATCAAAACGAGTTAAAAAAAAATAAGGAGGCAGGAAGGAAGAAAGGGGGGGGGGTCAAAGAGGGGAAAGAGAAAAGGAGGAAGAGGCAGAAGAGAAACAGAATAAGAAAAAAAAGAAAAAAGAAATAGAAAAAGGAAAACAAAGAAAAACAGGAGATGAGCAAAGATAAGAAAATGGAAAAAGGAAGAGGAGGAAAAAAGAGTAAACGGGTGATCAAAGAGGGGTAAGAGGAAGAGAGGAGGAGGAGGAGGAGGAGGAGGAGGAGGAGAGGGAGGGGAAGGATGAGGCAACGAGAGAGGTAGGAGAAAGGAAAAGAGGAGAGAGAGGAGAGGGAAACCAAGTTGGGGAGGAGGAGGAGGAGGAGGAGGAGGAAGAGATAGAGGGGGGGCGGTCATAGGGGGTCAGTAAGGGGAGGGGGCGAGCGGGGGGGGGTGGAAGGGGGGGAGGGGGGGTCAGTAAATGGTCGATACACTTTTCCCTCCACCAAATAAATTCCCTCCCTCGGTCACCACTCCACTATACACTACCTGCCCCGTGTGTGTGTGTGTGTGTGTGTGTGTGTGTGTGTGTGTGTGTGTGTGTGTGTGTGTGTGTGTGTGTGTTTGTAATTATGCGTTTTGCGTGGGTGTGTAGATCTGTGTATGTGTGTATTCTGCTGTATGTGTAGACGTGTGTGTGTGTGTGTGTGTGTGTGTGTGTGTGTGTGTGTGTGTGTGTGTGTGTGTTTGTATGAATTTGTGTATGTATAGATGCAAACGTGTGTGTGTGTGTGTGTGTGTGTGTGTGTGTGTGTGTGTGTGTGTGTGTGGTTGGATTTATGGATTAATGTATGGATCTAGGTGTTTTATGTATGTATGTATGTATGTATGTATTTTAAATATGTGCTTGAATGCGTTATGTATATTTATGTATGTTTGTATGTAAGTGAATGAACCGGTGTGCATGTGTATGTATATGTGTGCTTATGTATAGTTTATGTGGTCAGGTGTAAGTGCTTCATAACACACACACACACACACACACACACACACACACACACACACACACAGATTTTTCTTCTCCACCTCCTTCGTCACCCAACTCTTCCCCCTCCCCTCCCCTCCCCTCCCCCTTCCTCCCCCTCTCTTCAGCTGCTATGCTCTAAGGCCGAAATAGAGACAGATAATTGAAGGTTTAATGCCTTGGGGCGGGCCAGGAAGGGAGGGAGGAAGAGAGGGAGGGGAGGGGGAGGGTAGGAGGGAGGGGGACGACCTTGAGACTGCTCACACCTGACCAAGAGTCACCTGGCGAGTCTTCACCTGAACTGACTTGAATAACCTGTACCCCTCCCGCCTCCTCCTCCTCCTCCTCCTCCTCTTCCTCCTCCTCCTCTTCCACCGCCCTCTGACTGCGTTCCTCAGTTAGAATCACTTTGCAATTCATCTCTTCCTCTTCCTCCTCCTCTTCCTCCTCCTCCTCCTCCTCCTCCTCCTCCTCCTCCTCCCCACAACCCACGAGCAGGATGTGCACAAGTACCCGGACAAGTTCGACAGGATCAAGTCATCAGGTCCCGCCAGCTTATCATCGCTGTTCCAAGAGAACCCAAGCACCAAACACCCCGGCCACTCCTCAGCCTTTGGCCGGTCACCACAACTGAGCCTGGTTCCCAAAGGCTGGAGACTGGCGCACGTAGCACCGATCTTCAAAAAGGGAGACAAGAGCGTGACCCTGCCCTACAGTCTCTAACAGGCTTGACATGAGTGGCGGGCCTCCAGAAAACTCAGTGAAAAGCTTGTCAAAAAAGTTTCTAGAGGATAGCAGCATCCTTTCTGACACCCAACACGGTTTCAGAAACAAGCGCTCTTGCTTAACAAACTTTTAAGATTTCTTCCACGGTCACATGATGATTGGGATTACCATGTCGCTAGTGGGTTACCTGTAAGGACTTTAAGAAAGATTTTCACAAGGCAAACGAACATCTTAAAGCACTACAGTCAGTGGGTATGAGAAAAAAAATTGCAGTTATAAATGATTGACTTACCCGAAGAAAATATGCTTTAATAAATGGACAGCAGTCGGAGCCGCTCGCAGTCAGCAGTCACTTGTGGAGTGCGCAAGTGTTTGTGGTGGGAATCATTATATATAATCATATACATCAAGCATTTATTAATAAAACTCCCTCATATCGAAATTAACCGATGGCTACAAGTGGTCTGAAAGGACTCACCACTGCCGACTATGAGACTTCCATCCCGTCTTTATTCTCTTTGCCTTCCCTCATCCTCTCCCCTCTTCCTCTCCCCTCTTCCTCTCCCCTCATCCTCTCCCCTCATCCTTTCCCCTCATCCTCTCCCCTCATAATCTTCCCTCTTCCTCTCCCCTCATCCTTTCCCCTCTTCCTCTCCCCTCTTCCTTTCCCCTCTTCCTCTCCCCTCATCCTCTCCCCTCTTCCTCTCCCCTCTTCCTCTCCCCTCTTCCTCTCCCCTCATCCTCTCCCCTCATAATCTTCCCTCTTCCTCTCCCCTCATCCTTTCCCCTCTTCCTCTCCCCTCCTCTGTGCAACCATCCTCTTCCTCTCTTCTTTATGCCTGGCTGGCTTGACATCTTCTCTTTGCTCCCTCTGCCTCCTCTTTTTCTTCCCCTTTCTACTTGTCTTCCCTCCTCTCTTCCCCATCAACCACTGTCTCCCCCTCACACACCCCATCTTTTTCCCCTTCCCCTATCCATCCCATCCACCAATCACCGCCCTCCATCCACACCCCCATTCACCCGCTCCTCAAACTATCCTTTCTTACACCTTTTTTTTTTTACCTTCCTTTCATTCATCCGTTCCTTTGCCTCTTCATATTTCAATCTATCTCTATGTATCTATCTATCTATCAGTCAGTCCATCCATCTATTTCCTTACACAACTTTCCTCTTTCTTCCATCCCTCCATTCTTTTCCAATATATATTTTTACCATCATTCTCTCTCTCTCTTTTTCTCCTCCTCCCTCTCGCCTCCTTTTCCCCCTTCGTCTCCCTCTCCCCTTTCTCCTCGCCTCACTCTCCCCCTCTCTCTCCACCCTCACACAGGTAAATTGTAAGCACCTGTGACGCCTCTAAACAGCATAGTCTGCCCCGCTAATGTTAGAGCCTCGCCCTCGTCATTGTTAGCGGCCCCATCCTATACGTAGTTTGACGGTTATTATGTAAATACCAGACTCGATTGATCCCCCCCCCATTCCCCCTCCATCCACTTCCCCAGCCCTCTCACGGATCATAGGGGAAGAAGGGGAAGAGGGGAAGAGAGGGGGTAGGGATGAGAGTAAGGGGTAGAGAAGAGAGGGAAGGCATGGAAAAGAGAGGGGGTAGGGAGATAGAGAGGGGAGGGAAGAGTGATAGGGGAAGGAAGAGAGGGGAGAGGGCTGAGAGAGAGGGAGAGAAAAGAAAGACAGGGATGGAGGGAAGAGAGATTGGAAGAAAGAGGGAAAAGGGAAGGGAAGAGGGAGGGAATGAGCAGGAAAGGAGAGAGAGAGAGAGAGAGAGAGAGAGAGAGAGAGAGAGAGAGAGAGAGAGAGAGAGAGAGAGAGTACGCAAAAAAACACGAATCAAAAATCATACAACTCAAAAAATATATATAAAAAGAAAAAGAAGAAGAAAAAGAAGAAGAAGAAGAAGAAAAAGAAGAAGAAGGAGAAGAAGAAGAAAAAGGAGACGAGCAAGAAGAAAAAAAGGAACCGGAAAAAACAGAACAATGATAACAATAAGAATACCAACAACAACAACAACAACAACAACAACAACAACAACAACAACGACAACAACGAGCACACAGGTAACAAAAGTGACCGCCTGGCACCTGTGACGAAGCTCCCGCGCCGCCATTGGTCAGCCGGTCACGTGACCCCGCCATGCAGCCAACCAGTGGCAGCGGGCTGACCTTTTGGGCAATACACCTTTAATTGTTGTGTGTGTGTGTGTGTGTGTGTGTGTGTGTGTGTGTGTGTGTTGCCTTCACTTTATTAACTTCGTCTTTCCTCCATCTTTTCTTCTTTTCTCTTCGTCTTTTTTTTTTCTCTATCTTTCCTTCACTCCATTTCGTTCACGTTTCTACATTGTTTTTGCTTTTTTTTATAATGTGAAGGAAGTGAAATACGGCAGGTGTATTAAAGGTTATAGTTTTAGTAGTAGTAGTAGTAGTGGTAGTAGTAGTAGTAGTAGTAGTAATAATAGTAGTAGTAGTAGTAGTAGCAGTAGTATAATAGTAGTAGTAGTGAAACAAATTAATTCGACAATAATATCAAGTAGAGCAGCAACAACATCTACTACTACTACTACTACTACTACTACTACTACTACTACTACTACTACTACTACCACTACTACTACTACGGGGAATGACAGGTGACAATGGCTGTGGACGGGCGGCAGGGGGGGGGGGGGGAGACGGGGCAGGGGGGAGAAGAGGAGTAACTTTTTTTTTTTTTCGTGGCAAGATGCACAGCTTGATAACGTGTGGTAATGGTTATGCTCTCTCTCTCTCTCTCTCTCTCTCTCTCTCTCTCTCTCTCTCTCTCTCTCTCTCTCTCTCTCTCTCTCTCTCTCTCTCTCTCTCTCTCTCTCTCTCTGTGTATGTGGGTAGGTGTGGGGGGAGACGGGTGTGGGGGGGTGAGGGGTGGGGGGATGTAAGTGGTAAGGTGGGTAGAAGATGATGGGGAGTGGGGCGGAGGAGGAGGGGGAAAGGGTGAAAGGGTTGGCAAGAAATAGGGGAGAGTGGGAGGAGGAGGAGGAGGGAGGAGGGGGGGGGGAGTAGAGGGAGAGAGACAGGTGTGTACGGAGTTTCACAGGTGTGTTCGTCCCCTCACCTCCTCATCTGCTGAACCCCATCACACACACACACACACACACACACACACACACACACACACACACACACACACACACACACACACACACCTGTGCCGGCTTGAACCTTGGCTGCAATTCCTCAGTAAGGTAACCACGGCAAGAAGAAGAGAAGGAGGAGGAAGAGGAGGAGGAGGAGGAGGAGGAGGAGGAGGAGGAGGAGGAGAAGGAATAGACTCACCACTATCACCATTTTCTTTCGATACTTCTGCTTATGATAATGGTAATAATAATAATAATAATAATAATAATAATAATAATAATAATAATAATAATAATAATAATAATAATCACGTGCCACAAATTCCCGCGGTGCCAAGGAGAGCCGTCAACAGAGGGCTCCACTTAGGGGGGGGGGGGGGGGGCAGTTGAGGCTGAAAAAAAAATGACAGTGATTGGCGTCCGTCCGTCCCTGGCCCGCCTGACCTTGCTGTGACGGTGTGTGTGTGTGTGTGTGTGTGTGTGTGTGTTTCCTTGAGGGATTTTCTTTTGTTTGTTTATTTGTTTGTCTTTGTTTGTTTTTTTGCTTGGTTCTGCAAAGAGCATGAAAACGATAAGGATGGTGGTATTATTATTATTATTATTATTATTATTATTATTATTATTATTATTATTATTATTATTATTATTATTATTATTATTATTATTATTATTATTATTATTATTATTATTTTATTGGTATTATTAGTTTTATTTATGCTACTACAACATCCACTACTACTACTACTACTACTACTACTACTACTACTACCACATTCATTATCATCTACACCCATTCAATTCTACACATTCCAACTAATTTTATCTTTCTTTTCCCTTGCTTTATCTTCTTCACAACCTTCCTTTTCTGTTTTTCTTGTATATATTTCGTGTTCTCTTCAGGTTTCTCTCTCTCGTTTAGTCAATAAGAAAGAGCAAAAAAAAAAAAACATGTAAGCCTCGAACCTTTATCTCTCCTGTTTCTCTCTCGTTTATTCCTTCTATCTTTCCAAACTTACGAAACAGGAGGAGTGCAGAGTGAAGAGGGTGGAGGAGGCACATGAATAAGAGAAAGTGTCGTGTGTGTGTGTGTGTGTGTGTGTGTGTGTGTGTGTGTGTGTGTGTGTGTGTGTGTGAACCGTGACATTTACTACACCGTGATATTTACCGGAAGATGGATTTTTGGCCTTTTGTTTCGCCTTGAAGAATTAACTCCCTCCCCTTCCCCCTCCCCCCCTTCTCTCTCTCTCTCTCTCTCTCTCTCTCTCTCTCTCTCTCTCTCTCTCTCTCTCTCTCTCTCTCTCTCTCTCTCTCTCCTCCAATCTTCTCATTCTCTCTTATAACCATCTTCTTTACCATTCTTTTTTTCTCTCCTCTCTCTTCTTCTCTTTCCTCCCTCCTTTCCTCCCTCCAGTCTTCTTTACCTATTTTCTTGCTTTTTTTCTCTTTTTCTTTTCCCTTCATTCCTTTTCATCTTTCCCCGTATTCCTCTTTTCGTCCCTTCCTCGCCTCTTCTTCCCCTCTTAAAAAATAACATCCATCCTCTCTTGTTTCATTTCTCTATTCTCTCACCTTTACCTCTCCCTCCCTCACCCATTTCTCCATTCTCCCTTCTCCCCATCGCTCACCTTTCCAGTCTTTGTTAAACCCCCTCCTTCTCCTCCCCTCCATGCCTCCCTTCACCTCTCCTTTCCAACCTTCTCTCACTCTCTCACTCAATAAAAAGAACATCTCGTATTCCTTTTCAATTGCTCTTCTTTTTCTCCTTTTTAATATTTTAGGTCCGTGGAGAGGGCGAGCGGTCAGCGAGACACAAGTAGAGGGATGACGAGGACGAGCCGCCGCTGAGGGTGAGTGTTACCTGCGAGGTGTTCCTGTAACCTGTAGTGGCCACCTGTTTGTTTGATGAAGAGGAGGAAAGAGGAAATCAACCCACCTTACCTTTGTGTGGTTGGTGTTTTTGTTTTGCCTGGTTTTGCTGTTGTTGTTGTTGGTATGCATTTTGTAGCAGCAGTAGTAGTAGTAGTAGTAGTAGTAGTAGTAGTTTATCCTTGAAGAGGGTTGCGCAAGGGGGACAGTAGGGATTCGGGGTGGCAGGTGAGTGAAGAGACGCGCGTCCTGACATATGTTCCTTGTTTGCTAGTTAGTTACAAGCAAGAAGATATAAGAGAAAGATGTCACGCACCTCTTACCACACAGACACATAAACAAACAAAACAACACACCTTTTAACTCTCTAGCGCTGCTCCCCAGGCGGCGTTGACGGAGGAGGAGGAGGAGGAGGAGGAGGAGGAGGATGCAGAAGAAGAAGAACAAAAAAAAACAGAACAATAAGAAATAGGGTAATAAGTAGAAAGATGAAGTTATGACGTTGAAGGAAAAGAAGCATCAGTTGAAAAGGAAAAAGACGAAGATTATAAAGAAAACGCATCAACAGACAATATGCATTTGCTAGAAACAGAAGGTGGAGGAGGAAGAAGAGGAGGTCAGACAGTATACATTTGCCAGAAGCAGAAGGTGGAGGAGGAAGAAGAGGAGGTCAGACAGTATACATTTGCCAGAAGCAGAAGGTGGAGGAGGAAGAAGAGGAGGTCAGACAGTATACATTTGCCAGAAACAGAAGGTGGAGGAGGAAGAAGAGGAGGTCAGACAGTATACATTTGCTAGAAACAGAAGGTGGAGGAGGAAGAAGAGGAGGTCAGACAGTATACATTTGCTAGAAACAGAAGGTGGAGGAGGAAGAAGAGGAGGTCAGACAGTATACATTTGCTAGAAACAGAAGGTGGAGGAGGAAGAGGAGGTCAGACAGTATACATTTGCTAGAAACAGAAGGTGGAGGAGGAAGAAGAGGAGGTCAGACAGTATACATTTGCTAGAAACAGAAGGTGGAGGAGGAAGAAGAGGAGGTCAGACAGTATACATTTGCCAGAAACAGAAGGTGGAGGAGGAAGAAGAGGAGGTCAGACAGTATACATTTGCCAGAAACAGAAGGTGGAGGAGGCATTACGTCCGCTGATAGCCACATGCAAATTATTCATTTAGCTTCAGGGAACGCAGCGTAGAACGACCATGGTGCACCGCGGGAACACACACCGCTGAACGCCCGCCGCCTCGACCATGCACACCGACAATGGACGGCGGCGACGATTACTGCACTTAGGAAAACCGAACCAGACCACCGTTACCAGACTGTCGCATGATCGGCATATTGTATTTTGACCGGTCTTTTGGCCGCTCATTTCTGCTTTCTTTGTAGGAGGATTGAGTAGCTGTTTGTTTTGTTTTTTGTTTTGTTTTGTTTTATCGTCGAACTCGGCATATTGTAGTTTGACCTCCACCTACAACCACTTCACACTTCGTTCTCGGGAAGCGATTCACACGGAAAAAAAAAAGAGCAAGAATATGAACCAAACCAACCCCACGAACGAACCACCGAGCCAACCAACCAACCAACGGGAAGACGAACAGACGAACACACAAAACAGTCACTCCTCACTCTCAATAATACATGAGAGGAGATGAAACAAAAAGTGCTCCTCGATAGTCAATAAGATCAGTGTGCTTGTCTTACCGCCGGAAGCCACACACACACACACACACGCACGCACTAACACACCGAGCGACGAGTGAAAGCGCGCGGCCGTTCGAAGCTTCTGTCTCGGAGCGTCTCGGATCCTGACTCGAACCTCGCCCGCTGAACTTTGACACCTATTAACACTCGGAGGTCAGTCTCTTTTGGTCTTGGTGAGCGGGTGGGCGATATGAGGCGTCCGGGGAGGGTCTTGTGAGGCAATGCTGGGTGAGTGTGTGTGTGTGTGTGTGTGTGTGTGTGTGTGTGTGTGTGTGTTCAGATGAGCGGGGAGTGTCTGAACGTGGAATTTACCTATGATGAGTTTGGAGAGAGAGAGAGAGAGGGTGACATGATGTTGGTACAGGTTTGGTTTGATGTTTATATATATTGATTTTACTTAAACTGTATCACCAGTTTCATCAGGTGTGTATCATCTCATACCCGTCATCTAACACTCATCATCTCATATTCATCATAGTCATCATCTCATACTGTTCATCTCACACTCATCATACTCATCATCTCACACTCATCTCATATTCGTCACACTCATCATACTCATCATCTCACACTCATCTCATATTCGTCATAGTCATCATCTCATACTGTTCATCTCACACTCATCATACTCATCATCTCACACTCATATTCGTCATAGTCATCATCTCATACTTTTCATCTCACACTCATCTCATACTCATCGTCTCTAGTGTCATAATCATCTTCTCACCTCACTGCTTCTCCTCCTCCTTGATACACCTTCTCCTGCTCACCTTCTTACTTGTCCTTAATTAATCCTCACCTGCTTCTCATTAGCGGTGACGTGGGTTTGTGTCGTCCCCCAGGTGTCGAATCCCTCTTCACACACCTTCACTATCACTCTACACCATTCTACACCTGTTCATGACCCCCCCTCCTCTTTCCCTTTCCCCCATTTCTCATTTCCCCCTTCCCCTTCCTTTCCCCTCTTCCCTCCCCCTTCCCCTCTTCTTTCCTCCCTCCCACATATCTATTCCTTCCCTCTACTCCTTCTCTCCTCCTCCTCCTTCTCCCCCTCCTCCATCCCTCCTCCTCTCTCCCCCTCCCCTCCTCTTTCCCCATCTCTCCTCCCCTCTTCCCTTCCCCCTTTCCCCTCTCCTCCTCGATATACTCACCTGTTTAATGATGATTCCCTCCTCCCTGCTACACACCTGCCTACCTGCTTAGCCTACCTGTTTACCTGTCTACCTGCCCCGCGCGCCGCCTCAGCAGGTTCGAGAGGATGTTCGGGATGTGTTTGGTTATAGATCACGTTGATGAATTCCTTTTTTTTTTTTTTTTGTTACCTTTTTTCTCCCTTTTCATCGTTTTTATTAGGCGGAGTGGTGTTTTAATTATCGTTTTGTCGGTTTGTTTTGTTTCGTTGATGTCTACTTGGTTGTTAATTAGTTTTTGCTGTCTTTGTTGTTGTTGTTGTGGCGGTGTAGGTGTTGGTGTGGAGGGAGAGACAGACAGAGGCATATGTAGTTTTTTTCTCTCTCTCTGCGGAAAGATCAAACGGGCCAGGACTAAATATGAACACAAAGATAAAACTAACAAACCGATGCCCACGAAACGCCAACTCTAACCAGTCTACACAGCGAACACGTGCCGCGCCTACACCTACACACCGAGCAAGGAAGGTTAAGGGGAGGGGAAGGGCGGTGTGTGTACTAATGTGTGGTGTGCGTTTTGAGTTACACCTACAGAGTAAAAGAGAGAGGAGTGGGAGGGCGATGTGTGTGTGTGTGTGTGTGTGTGTGTGTGTGTGTGTGTGTGTGTGTGTGTGTGTGTGTGTGTGTGTGTGTGTGAGCGTCGCTGCATCATTAGCGGGCGGACAGCAGTCATTACACGCGGTACAGGTGTTGACACGGCTCCTCGCTGGCCGCGCCGTGTCCCGCGTTCGGTTCTTTGGGGCGCGGCGGCCGATGACGAAGAGTGGCAGCGATGACTGACGGGGAGCTGTTAGTGTTGTAGTAGTAGTAGTAGTAGTTGTAGCCTCTTTTGGCAGCTCCTCTATACTTTTTTTATAGGAGCAGTGATTAGCAGGCTTTCTTGTCTTTTTTTTGGGGGGGCTTTTAACTGCTTTCTTTGCTGTAAAAAAAGTAGTAGTAGTAGTAGTAGTAGTCGTAGTAGCCCTTCCCCTTCCCTTTACCTTCCTTGCTCTGTGGGTAGGTGTAGGCGTGGCACCTGTTCGTTGTTTAGACTGACTAGAGTTAGCGTTTCGTGTGCATCGATGTGTTATTTTGATCTTTTTGTACATATTTTCTCCTGGCCTGTTTGATCTTTCCGCAGAGAGAGAAAAAAAATACATTTGCTTCTGAATCTGTCGTTCCTGTTGTGGCATAAGAAATACGATCGCGTGTGTGGGGGGGGGGAGGGGGGGACTGACAGGGAGGATGGAAATGAAAAAAAAATCTGCTTTTTATTTTCACATCGAAGCAAGACAGCAGCGTGTAAAATATGATATGTGTGTGTGTGTGTAGCTACTGTGTGAGGCACCACCACCACCACCACCAACAACAACAACAGCAACAACAACAACAGTAAAAGCAACTAACCAACTAACAACAACTATAACAACTAATCAACAAGTGTCACTACCACCATCACCACCACCACCACCAACAACAACAACAACAACAGTAAAAGCAACTAACCAACTAACAACAACTACAACAACTAATCAACAAGTGTCACTACCATCATCACCATCACCACCACCACCACAGCCAACACCATGGCCATCAACCCCTTAACCACCATCACCACCACCAAATCAACCACCATTACCACCAACTACTACATCTATAACAAGAGCTACTACTACTACTACTACTACTACTACTACTACTACTACATCAACAGTAACATATATAACACCACCCACGCCCCCCCCTCACCCCCCCCCCTTTCGCCACCACCACCACCAGCAGTATCTTATTAAAAAGTGCACAGCTGCATGGGACACTTGCCCCACACGTCAGGTTAGCTACGTCTGTGTGTGTGTGTGTGTGTGTGTGTGTGTGTGTGTGCGCGTGTGTGTGTGTGTGTGTGTGTGTGTGTGTGTGTGTGTGTTACCGTTTCCGCGTCACAGCTGTTGAAAGATTCTGAAAATACGTCTTTTTTTCCTTCCTTCCGCTTCCTTTTATATCTCCTTCTTCCTCTTCCCCCTCCTCCTCTTCCTATTTCCTTCCCCTCTTCTTCCGCTCATCTCCTTTTTCTTCCCCATCCTACTCTTTCCACCTCTTCTTCCCACACTCTCCTCTCCCCTTCTCTCCCCATTTATTTACATCTTTATCCTCTTCTTCCTTCGCCTCCCCCCTCCTCCTCCTCCTCCTCATTCTTCGATTTATTTTATTTTCATTTTTTTTCCATTTTCTTCCTTTCAGCTCGTTTCTTCACTCCTTCATTCCTTCATTTATTCTTTCCTTCCTTCCTTCCGCCTTTCATACTTATCATACTTAACTTCTTTCTTCCCTCCATTTTTCTCTCTTTCTCTCCTTCCTCTTTTCATTCTTCTTTCTCTCCTCCTTCCTTCCTTCCTTTTCACTTTTTTTCTTTATTATATTTTTTTTGTTATAATCTAAGCCGTTACCCTAATGCATCTCTCTCTCTCTCTCTCTCTCTCTCTCTCTCTCTCTCTCTCTCTCTCTCTCTCTCTCTCTCTCTCTCTCTCTCTCTCTCTATCACTCATCCTTTTGAACCTCCCTCCCTCCCTCCTCCTCCTCCTCCTCCTCCTCCTCCCCTCTTCTCATCTCTCTCCTCCCTCCCTCCCCTCCTCCCCTCCCTCTTCCTCCCCCCTCTCCTCTCCCTTCCTCCTTCAATCTTACCTTGAAGCTGCGTGGGAGGGATGAGAGGGGGAGGAGGAAGAGGAGGAGGAGGAGGAGGAGGAGGAGGAGGAATGAGAGAACAGTGCGTCGTAAAAAGCAATATAATAGAAAAGGATATGAGGAAAAAGGAGGAGGAGGAGGAGGAGGAGGAGAAGAAGGAGGAGGAGGAGGAGAGAAAAGGGGAGAGGGTGGAGAGAGAGAAAGAGAAAAATTAATAGTAGGAAGTATGGGATATGTGAGAGAGAGAGAGAGAAAGGAGAAGGAAAAAAGACGAAGGATGGGAGGAGTGAAGGAAGTTGGGGAAGTTAGGTTTTGTTCGGGGAAGGATGGGAAGGGAGGGAGGGAGGGGTGAAGGTGATGGAGGGGAATTGGAGAGGAGGAGGAGGGGGAGGAAGGGGGGTGGGGGATGGGGTTGTGGGAAAAATGTGACCACGCTGGAATTTATCATCACCTCTGAAGCGTCACTTTCCCACGAGACGGAAATATGACGGAAGGGAAGGGAAGGGAAGAAGAGGAAAGGGGAGGGGACAGAAGGAAGGGGAAGGAAAGGGAAAGGAAGGGAAGGAAAGGGAATAAGAGGAATGAGGAAGGGACAGAAGGAAGGTGAAGGAAAGGGAAAGGAAGGGAAGGGAAGGGAAGAAGAGGAAAGGGGAGGGGACAGAAGGCAGGGGAAGGAAAGGGAAAGGAAGGGAAGGGAAGGGAAGAAGAGGGGAAGGGGAAGGGACAGAAGGAAGGGGAAGAAAAGGGAAAGGGATGGAAGGGAAAGAAAGGGAAGGGGAGTGATTTGAATGGAATGGGAGGGAAAGGAAGGGGAGGGAGTGTCAAGGAAGGGAAGGAGAGGGGACTGCAAGGGAAGGGAAGGGGAGGGATAGAAAGGGGAAGGGAAGAGGGAAGGGAGGTGATGGAGATTGATTGTTGTTGTTGTTGTGCTTGTTGTTTATGTTGCGTCTGCTCTCATTATATATATTTTTTTGTCATTATTATCATTATTGACGTTATTGTTACATTCATTTCTATTACTACTACTACTACTACTACTACTACTACTACCACCACCACCACCACCACCACTACTACTACTACTAATACAAATACTGTCTTCTGATGTCTGTTCTTCCTATTTATTCCTCCTCCTTTTCCTCCGCCTCCTTCTCTTCCTTCTCCTCCTCCTCCTCCTCTTCCTCCTCCTCCTCCTCCTCCTCCTCTTTTCCCAGAGTCGCAGAAAACAAGCAAAAGAAACCCAAGATTGTTTACAAACCTGAGATATTCTTATGGGCTTCTGTACCCACCTCTCTCTCTCTCTCTCTCTCTCTCTCTCTCTCTCTCTCTCTCTCTCTCTCGTCCCCCTTCCTCCCCCCTCCTCCCGCACCGTAACACGTCTCATCACGTCAGCCAGGCATCGCGCGGCTGGCACCACCGACGTAAGACAGCCGTGACGTCATCGGGTCGTGGGTGTCGGCGGTGACGTCACGCCTCCCACGACCCCTTCCAGCAGTGGGCTATTATTGGTGGGCGACGCTTATTTTTACGCGCCCCGGAACCCCCGTGAGCGTGTGTGTGTGTGTGTGTGTGTGTGTGTGTGTGTGAGGAGAGGTCAGTGGGTGGGAGTAGCGTTGAGTGGAGAGAGAGAGAGAGAGAGAGAGAGAATTCACCCCTCTCTCTCTCTCTCTCTCTCTCTCTCTCTCTCTCTCTCTCTCTCTCTCTCTCTCTCTCAGAGGGTCATTGTGTCGGTGTGTTGTGTGTATATCTCCAAATTCTTCTTATCGTTAATTTCTTTCATGCAAATCCCTTAAATAAATAAAAATCAAGAACCTGACAATATGGTGTTCACTTCTAGATATAATGAGCGAGATGATCACCCTTCTCGCCCTCCTTGAATGTCACCACTTA
>NC_066543.1:1873564-1878564 GCF_024679095.1 Eriocheir sinensis
CTCTCTCTCTCTCTCTCTCTCTCTCTCTCTCTCTCTCTCTCTCTCTCTCTCTCTCTCTCTCTCTCTCCCATCATTCAGTTCCCTTCTTCGCCGACCCTCATCTCATTTTCATTCCTCTCTCGCCTTTTATTCCTTTTCGTTTCGTTCAGTTTCATTTCTCGATCAGTTTCGTTTCGTCTAGTTTTTTTTTATTTTCCGTTTTGCTTCGTTCTTTTTCAGTTTTTGTCCATTTCGTTCAGTTTTATTCATTTGTCTGTTTCGTTTCGTTTCGTTCAGTGTCATTTCTTTGTCTGTTTCGTTTCGTTTCGTTCAGTGTCATTTCTTTGTCTGTTTCGTTTCGTCTTGTTTCATCTATTTTGTCTGTTTCGTTTCGTCTAGTTTCATCTATTTATATATTTTTGTTTCGTTTCGTTTCGTTCAGTTTTATATTTTGTTCGTTTTGTTCTGCTTCATTTTTTGTTTGTCAGTTTCTTTAAGGTTAATTTCTTTGTCCGTTTCATTAGTCAGTTTCGTTCAGTTTCGTTCCTTTGATGTGCTGTTTCGTTCAGTTTCGTTCCTTTGCTGGGCTGTTTCGTTCAGTTTCGTTCCTTTGCTGGGCTGTTTCGTTCAGTTTCGTTGAGTTTCGTTCCTTTGCTGGGCTGTTTCGTTCAGTTTCGTCCAGTTTCGTTCCTTTGCTGGGCTGTTTCGTTGAGTTTCGTTGAGTTTCATTCCTTTGCTGGGATGTTTCGTTGAGTTTCGTTGAGTTTCGTTCCTTTGCTGGGCTGTTTCGTTCAGTTTCGTCCAGTTTCGTTCCTTTGCTGGGCTGTTTCGTTGAGTTTCGTTCCTTTGCTGGGCTGTTTCGTTCAGTTTCGTCCAGTTTCGTTCCTTTGCTGGGCTGTTTCGTTGAGTTTCGTTCCTTTGCTGGGCTGTTTCGTTCAGTTTCGTCCAGTTTCGTTCCTTTGCTGGGCTGTTTCGTTGAGTTTCGTTGAGTTTCGTTCCTTTGCTGGGCTGATTCGTTCAGTTTCGTTGAGTTTCGTTCCTTTGCTGGGCTGTTTCGTTGAGTTTCGTTGAGTTTCGTTCCTTTGCTGGGCTGTTTCGTTCAGTTTCGTTCAGTTTCGTTCCTTTGCTGGGCTGTTTCTTTCAGTTTCGTTGAGTTTCGTTCCTTTGCTGGGCTGTTTCGTTCAGTTTCGTTCAGTTTCGTTCCTTTGCTGGGGTGTTTCGTTGAGTTTCGTTCCTTTGCTGGGCTGTTTCGTTCAGTTTCGTCCAGTTTCGTTCAGTTTCGTTCATTTTTGTGCACTGTTTTAGGCTGTTCCGTTCCGTTTCTTTTAGTTTCGTCTCATTATCTGTCTTTCGTTTTATCAAGTTTCGTACATTCTCCATTTTTTTATTGTTTCGCTTCGCTTCGTCTCGACTTCTCATTCTCTTCCTTATAATTATTATTTGATGACGTTTATTAAAGTTTTTTTATCATTTTTTTTTTCTTTGCTCAGTTTTCATGATGTCGATAATTTGTCTTTTTCTTATTCTTTTCTCATTTAATTTCTTCTTTTTTGGGGTCATTGTTCGTTTTATTTTTTTTTTATTTTCGCTTCTTGGTTTCGAATTTTCTTGTCTTTTGTATTATGCAAGCAACTTCTCTCTCTCTCTCTCTCTCTCTCTCTCTCTCTCTCTCTCTCTCTCTCTCTCTCTCTCTCTCTCTCTCTCTCTCTCTCTCTCTCTCTCTCTCTCATACAGTAGTTCTTATTTTATTTTTCAGTGGTAACTTTTCCTTATAATTTTCTTTCTCTTTTTTTATGATTTTTGTTTGTATTAATAATTGTTCCATCATCTTTCTTTTCTTTCTTTTCTTTTCGTCTTTTTTATTGTTTTGTTTTCTTGCCTCCCTTTCTTACCATCATCTGTTTCCTATCGTCATCCATCCCCTTCCTCTCACCATTTCTCCTCTTCCACAATTATCACCATTCCTTTCTCTCCTTTTCCTTATGATTCTTTGCTTTTAATACTTGTTCCATCTACTTTTTCCCTTCTTTTTCCTTTGTTAATTTTTCTTACCTCTGTTCCCCTTCATCATCCGTTTCCTTATACCATTTCTTCTCTTCCTCTCCCTTCTTTTGCTCCTCTATCAACTACCACCCCTTTCTTGCCCCATCACCACCACCCCTTCCATCATCATGCCCATACTTTCCCCTTCACAAGCTCTCCCCTTCTCTTTCACCATCCCTTCCCCGCCACCCTCTTCCTCCTCCTCCTTCTCCTACTCTACCTCCGATTTCTCAGCATATCTTCTCCTCTTCCTCCTCCTCTTCTTCCTCCTCTTTCCCAGCATCCCTCCTCCTCTTCCTCCTCCTTCTCCTCCTCCTCCTTCTGCGTCTTTATCTTCCCATCTCTGACGCAAAAATGACGTAAGGAGTAACGGAGGGAAAGTCTCTCTCTCTCTCTCTCTCTCTCTCTCTCTCTCTCTCTCTCTCTCTCTCTCTCTCTCTCTCTCTCTCTCTCTCTCTCTGTTCCCTTCCTTCCTTTATCTCCTCCTCCTCCTCCTTTCCTTCCTTCATTCCAGTCTTCTTCCTTTCTTCTTACCCAACCTCCTTCTTGTCCTCCTCCTCCTCCTCCTCCTCCCCTTCCTCCTCCTTCTATCACAAGTCTCCTCCCTCCTCCCTCCCTCCCTTCCTTCCTTGCTTCCATTCTCTTATTAATTCACATTCTCTCTCTCTCTCTCTCTCTCTCTCTCTCTCTCTCTCTCTCTCTCTCTCTCTCTCTCTCTCTCTCTCTCGCTTTATCAGGTCAGTCGCCTTATTTGATCAAGTTGCGCAAGGGATGAATAAAATGAAAAAGATAAAAAGATATATATTCGTTTTCAATATTTTAAGCGGATGTGGAAATTCTTAAGTAAAAATACACAGAGATCCACCGTTATAGAGATAGATAGATAGATAGATTGATAGATAGATGGACCGTGAAAAAAAAAAACTTGGTAGGTAGTTGAATTACTTAAGATAGACAGAAATAGATATATAAAATAGATAGATAGATAGATAGAAAGATAGATAGATAGATAAATAGGTGAATACGTACATAGAGAAATAGATAATAATAACTAACAGAGACATGGGAAGCAATAGACAAAACAGATAGATAAATAGATAGATAGATAGATAGATTGATTGAAAATTGTAAGTGGGTGAAGGAAAGATAGATACGCGAGAGAGAGAGAGAGAGAGAGAGAGAGAAAATAAGGCAGTCTATCCCATTTTCTCTCTCTCTCTCTCTCTCTCTCTCTCTCTCTCTCTCTCTCTCTCTCTCTCTCTCTCTCTCTTATCCTCTTCCTGCTCTTCTCCTTCTTCCTTTCATCCCAATCCCTTTAACTCTTACTTCCCTCCCTCCCTCCTTCCTCCCTCCTTCCTCTCCTCTCTCTCTCTCTCCCTCCCTCCCATTAATCTTGCCTCCCTCTCTCTCCCTCTCTCCCCGCCCTTTCTTCACTCCTCTCCTCCTTCCCCTCCTTCTGTCTCTCCCTTCTTGCTCCACTTTCCTCTCTTATTCCTTCCTTGGAGGTAGAATTTTCTCTCCCGCTCACTAAATAAAACGTTCTTACACATTTATCATGGTCAGGGAGGAGGAGGCGGAGGAAGAGAGGAGGGAGGAGGAAGAACAGAAGGAGGAGGAAGGGAAGGAGAAAGAAGAAAATAAAAGTGGCAAGGATATTATGAGTAAGATGAGGAGGAGGAGGAGGAGGAGGAGGAGGGAGGAGGAGAGAGGAGGAGGAGGAGGAGGAGGGGTGTCTGAAAGGATGGAAAATATGCTAATAAAATGAGAGAGAGAGAGAGAGAGAGAATGTGCAGAGGAAGGGAACAAATTACACACACACACACACACACACACACACACACACACACACACACACACACACTTGAACGTATTTCTTATGGATTTGTTTCTATTACTGATATTAATTTCCTCTTCCTCCTCCTCCTCCTCCTCCTCCTCCTCCTCTTCCTCCTCCTCCTCGATCCTGGAATCTAGATTATTACCTTCATTCTGTAGGCACTTCCTTCCCTCTTCTCTCCTCCTCCTCCTCCTCCTCCTCTTCTTCTCTCTCCCTCTCTTCCATTTCATTATCTCGCCTCACGTTTCTCCTTCCCTTCTCTTACGCTTCCCTCTTTTTCTTTCTTCCTCTTTACTCCTCTTTCCCCCTTCCTCTT
The DNA here is from genome assembly GCF_024679095.1 of Eriocheir sinensis. Taxonomy (NCBI): domain Eukaryota; kingdom Metazoa; phylum Arthropoda; class Malacostraca; order Decapoda; family Varunidae; genus Eriocheir; species Eriocheir sinensis. The sequence continues at coordinate 1,877,740 of NC_066543.1, forward strand.
CTTCTCTCTTCCCCTCTTTTTTTTGCATTCGTTATTCATCCTCCATTCTCCTTCCCCTTCTCGTCCTCTCGTTCCTTCCTCCCTCTCTTTGTTTCCATTTTTCCTTCTCCTTCCTCTCTCTCTCTCTCTCTCTCTCTCTCTCTCTCTCTCTCTCTCTCTCTCTCTCTCTCGTTCTTTTTTTGTCCTTTTTCCATTCTTCCTCTTCCTTTTTTTATCTTCCTCTCTTCGTCCTTTAACTCCTCCTCCTCCTCCTCCTCCTCGTTCATTGCCTCTCTTTCTTTCTTTCCCTCCTATCTCTCTCGTCCTCTCCATTCCATTCCTTCTCTCCACATTTCATTATCTCCTTCTCTCTCCTTCTCTTCTTCCTTCCTTCCCCGCTTTTCTCTCCCCTCGCCTTCCTCCTCCTCCTCCTCCCTTCCTCTCCCTCTCACTCTCTCTCTCCCTTCATCTCCTCCCCTTATTCTCCTCTTCCTCCTCCTCTCTATTATTCCCCTCTTTACTTCTCCTCCTCCTCCTCCTCCTCCTCCTCCTCCTCCTCCTCCTCTTCCTCTCTCCCTCGCACCATCTGTTCGTTTCTCTTTCCAGTTTGTATTTCTTTATTTTCTTTCTTTCTCTCTTTCTTTCATTCGCTTTTTCTTTTTCTCTTTTTTTTCTTTATTTTCTGTCCATGTCTATTTTTCGTTAGCTGTGAAAAGGAAAGGGAAAGAAAATAGGATAACGAAGTGGAAACAAGAGAGAGAGAGAGAGAGAGAGAGAGAGAGAGAGAGAGAGAAAACGGAGAAAGAGAAAGAGGAAACAAACTAAAATTATATACCGAGCCTTCTT
>NC_066543.1:1881064-1933564 GCF_024679095.1 Eriocheir sinensis
TTTTCTTTCCCTTTTTTTGTTCATTTTCCTTACCTTAATTTAGTTTTCATTGTCTTTTTTTTCCTCAATGTATTTTCTTACCGTATATATTTTTCCTTTCTTCACTGTAATTTCTTCACTTGTTTTCTTGCCGTATAATTTCCTTGGGTATTCTTTCCTATTAATCGTATGTCTCTCCTTTCCTTTCCTTTTCCTTTTCTTTCCTTTTCTTACTCTTCTCTTCTCTTCTCGTATTTTCCTTGGGTATTCTTTCTTTTAATCGTATGTCTCTCCTTTCCTTTCCTTTTCCTTTTCTTTCCTTTTCTTACTCTTCTCTTCTCTTCTCGTATGTTCCTTGCTATTCTTTCTTTTAATCGTATGTCTCTCCTTTGCTTTTCTTTTCCTTTTCTTTCCTTTTCTTATTCTTCTCTTCTCTTCTCATATTTTCCTTGGGTATTCTTTCTGTTAATCGCACGTCTCCCTGTTTCACCTATTCTCATATTTTCCCTTTTTTTTACCTAGAAACACACCCACATCTCACTTTTTTATTACCTGTGTCATCTATTCCCAATGTCTTCCTTTTTTACCTGTTCTCACCTGTATACGTCTAGGACAGGTAAGCCCGGCCACCTTTTCTTCTAATTAGCGCGCGCCTCACCTGCTGTATCATTACCACCACACACGCACACTCGGGAAAGGCAAATAGTGTAAAGGAAAAAAAAGAATCATAGGCAAGGAAATGAAGTGAAATGTACAGAAAAAAAACGAAAAAAAAATCATCGACACTAGGGAAAAATATATCAGCCAAACATTTTTATTATTTAACCTTTTTGTGTGTGTTTTTTTATGAAGAGTCCATTTTTGTATTCTTATGGTAAGGATATTGTTATAGTAGTGGTGGTTATAGTAACAGTAGTAGTAGTAATGATAATAATAATAATAATAATAATAATAATAATAATAATAATAATAATAATAATAATAATAATAATAATAATAATAAATGATGACTGAAGCTAATTACACTCAGGTCAGGGATAGAAAAAGACGCGCCTCAGTGCACCATCATACACACACACACACACACACACACACACACACACACACACACACACACACACACACAGAGAGAGAGAGAGAGAGAGAGAGAGAGAGACTGCCACTCGAAATGGAAAAAAAGTAAAAGAAAAAGAAGAAAGAAAGTTGATGAAAAATTTCGCAACTTCGCCTCTCACTCATTCATTCATTCTGCAACTCATTCTTTTCTTGCTAACTTCCTTCAATCCAATCAGTCGTTCGTCATCGCTTCTGCATCCTTCATTTTCTCTCCTCGCTTGAATACGTTTTAAGCAGTCTTTCACCACCACCTATCTGGCCGGCAAGGGAGAGGGGGGAAGGGGGGGACGAGTGATGTAAGTGAGCAGTAAGGAAAAGAAAGCGTCACTGTAAAAAAAATCCGCCCGCGCTAGTACTGATCGGGACCCATTATGAGAGAGAGAGAGAGAGAGAGAGAGAAGTTGAAATTGACCGTGCTAGTACTGATCAGGTCCATTATAAGAGAGAGAAGTTGAAATTGACCGTGCTAGTACTGATCAGGTTCATTATGAGAGAGAGAGAGAAAGGTGAAATTGACCGTGCTAGTACTGATCAGGTCCATTATGAGAGAGAGAGAGAAAGGTCCTGAGAAGTTGAAATTGAACGACTGATAAGTTGATAAAGAGAAGGGAAGAAAAAGAGAGAAAATTTTTGAGAGAGAAATCAAAGGAAAGTAAAAGGATATTTGTTATTGTAAAGAAACTTGACTGAAGACGAAAAGAAACCGGTCAATTTTTTATGCTGTTGTTTGGAGTGAAACTGACGTGTGTTTGGAGGTGGGAATAAACGTTGAAATGAGGTCAGTTATAAACACAGTTACCCCAAAAAAAAAAAAAAAACACGCTACACATTTACATCGTTAAAAATAAAATAACAAAATGTGTTTAGATTCATTGCAGCAAAAAAGAATCTCGGTTTAGAGAGAGAGAGAGTTAACGTGAAATGGGAGTTCAGATCCGCTGTTTTGCGATAGTTACATTAATATACAGGTTAAAAGGGGAATACAATCGTGTTTAAAACTATCGCTCCTTTCATTTATTCTCTCTTCTCATACAATTTAGCTATTCATTTTAATCTCGCAGAAATGTTTTAGAATACATAACTCATCGCCTCCCGCGGGTTAATCAGGATTCTGGATTAATTAATATTTTGAGTCTCGTAAAATTTAATGCTCGCGTCTGGGGCTTCGAAATGCTGAAAAAGAAGTGTTATTTGATGCAAGAAGAAGAAAAATTATGTTATGGCTTGTTATTCTCTTCTAATATTCCTAATGTCACATGGTCAACATCTATCAACATTTCTTCCTTGTACCATCGCCTTGTCTTCTTGTTAAGCAGATCATGACAAGACAAGATAATGTTTGGTTTCCTATTGTCTATAAATGATCCTAATATAAGGCGGTCCTCATCTCTCATCATTACTTCTCTTCAGCAGACGGTCGGCATCTCTTAAGACCTCATTCCCGGCAGCATGGACTTGTCTTCCTTCGGTCACACCTTCCGTCAATCATTTCGTGACCTCACATTCCTCGACCTTCAGTGCCTCCTTGAACACCCGTTGACCTGCCTTCGCCATAAACATGAAGCGACGGAAACTTTTTTTTTTTTTAATGACTAGTAGCGAAGTTTTGATGAGTTCTACTACATTATTTTCCTCACCCTTTATACTACTACTACTACTACTACTACTACTACTACTACTACTGCTACTACTGTACTACTACTACTACTATTACTACTACTACTGTTGTTTTACTTTTCCCGTAAGCAAGTATTTTATCATCGTTTAAAAATCATTTGCTTTCTTTCATATCTTACATACTTGGGTCCACAATATCGTTTTACTTTAATATTTTGAGATTTAATAATATTTCTTGGGTAGATGTGTTACTTGTGTTGGGCAATCATCGTTATTAGGTAAGCGTAAGAGCCTTTCCTAATGTTTTTTTCGCTCTTCTCTGTCTGATGTTCGTGTCCTCGCATCCCGCTCAAGTAAAGGGTCAAATTTCATCTCTCCACCTGGTTCACTGTTTGTCCGTGCTTCTGCCACTCCCAGGGTTCCCACTTTGTTACTCTAGTGGTCCATTTGTTGCCATTTCTGCGTATGACATGACCTGACATTATATGAAAAAAGTAATCTATCCATATTGTAAATCTGTATCTATCTGTCTATCTATGAATCAATTTACCTATCTGTATTGTAAATGAGGAGGTTCAGTGTACGAAAAAAAAGTATCCTTGAACGAAACACACACACACACACACACACACACACACACACACACACACACACACACAGACCGTAATAATACAATCACGCCAGTAATTATACATAAGGCAGAAAACATTTACTATGCGCCCCGTGATTAATTAATATTCGCTCTATTTTTATTTTCTGGTTGTTTCGCTTTTATGAAGTTTATAACAACATTAGTGTAGTTCATATCGTTATGCGCGGCCCGGTGTTGAGTATCCTCGTTTTAGACCCAAAATTATGCAGAAAAAATGTGTTGAATTGTTTGTGTGTGTATGTAAAAAGGGTAACTAGTGTGTGTGTGTGTGTGTGTGTGTGTGTGTGTGTGTGTGTGTGTGTGTGTGTGTGTCCTCTTTGCTATCACTGGGAGGAAATAAAGCGACAGAAAACGATGGAAACTCTGAAAAAAAAGGACAGCGAAGTTTTAATGAGTTCTACAACCTTCGCTCCTTTACTGCCGCCCCTGCTGCTACTACTATTACTACTACTACTACTACCACTACTACTTTTACTACTACTACTACTACTACTACTACTACTACTACTACTGCCACCACCACCACGGTACTACTCTTACTTCTACTTCTACTACTACTACTACTACTACTACTACTACTACTGTATATTTCACCTCAGTTGACCCCAAATCAGACGAGAGTCGATAGAGTCGATGTAGGAAGAGTATGGCCGTTCTGTTACTTGTGATTGGTTACAGCTGACCCGATGCGTGTTGGGCAAGACCGGCTGGAGGGTGGGCACTCAACAGAGCTTCCATACTATACTAAAGTTTCTTCATGTTTAGTGTCAACTGATGTGGAATAGAGTACTCAGGTCTCACAAAATCCACAATACAGAGGAAGTAAGGGAAGTGAGCGTCAATATAACTTAGCAAAACGCGCACACACACACACACACACACACACACACACACACACACACACACACACACACACACACACACACACACACACACACACACACCTGGGAGGGACCTAGCTGTTCGCCTCTACAAATATAGAAATCAAAACCTTCCTATAGTCAAAGTAGGTCCCGCGGCGCCCTGTATGTACGCACCTGTACCTACCTGCATGCACACCTGTGGGGAAGGGTTGGCCCGAGGGGGAAGGGACGAGGAAGCGGAACGGAGGGGGGCGGGTACGTCTTATGGTTGGTGGTAGGCATTTTTGTTTCTTTGTTCTTTGTGTTTGTGTTTGTGTTTGTGTTGGTGGCGTTTGTTTGTTGATGTCTTGTTGTTCTTGATCCTATGTATAATGTTGTTTTTTTTCTCATTCCTTTTTATCTTTTCTCTAATGTTGTTTTTCTTTTTATAGTGTTTCTTTTATTGTTGTGTTGTGTATTGTTTTGTTGTGTTTCTTTTATTGTTTCTTTTATTGTTAATTGATGCACGTCATTTTTTTGAAGTTACAATAGCCTTACGTAACTACAACCTAATCATAACGTACTTCCTCAGCATGCAGTGTGACTTACAATCTATTACCGTAACTGTGTTAAGTCTGCAAACGTTTTTACCGTTAACACCACTGCACGTATCACCACTAAGAGCATTACCATCATTACTTTACAAAGGCCATCATCGCCATCGCCATCACCTCCACCACTACCATCACCACCATCATCACCACCACCATTATATTTCTTGGTGTGTGTGTGTGTGTGTGTGTGTGTGTGTGTGTGTGTGTGTGTGTGTCAGCTAATAATATAAGTTCGCACGTCACGTAATTAGCCGAAGGGAGGTGCGTCAGTAAAGGAATTCATCATAATGACAGACAAAGAACAACTGATGGAAACACAAGACAACAATGGCGTCTGACTTTATTCGCGTCATTATCATTATTACTGGTATTGTCATGATCATTATTGTTATTATCATTAGTAGTAGTAGTAGTAGTGGTAGTAGTAGTAGTAGTAGTAGTAGTAGTAGTAGTAGTAGTAGTAGTAGTGGTAGTAGTAGTAGTAGTAGTATCGCCATCGTTAATACTTTCCTTGCTTTTCTTGATGATGTTGACGTTAAGTAGTAATTAGTAGTCGTATAAGTAATAGGAATAGTAGTAGTAGTAGTAGTAGTAGTAGTAGTAGTTTTGGTGGTAATAGTTGTTGTTGTTGTTGTTGTTGTTGTAGCATAATCTGTAGTTTTATTCACTATTTCTATCTGCGAATTCACGATATACTTTCATCTTTATTGTTTGTTTTCTCTCTCTCTCTCTCTCTCTCTCTCTCTCTCTCTCTCTCTCTCTCTCTCTCTCTCTCTCTCTCTCTCTCTCTCTCTCTCTCTCTCTCTCTCTCTCTCTCTCTCTCTCTCTCGTCCGTGGCTCAATACAAAGTCAATCACTCTCATCACTCTCCCTTTTAAGACGTCCTCAACCTCCTACAGAAAATCCTTCAAATGGGAGAGAGAGAGAGAGAGAGAGAGAGAGAGAACAGGACGAACTTCGATGTTATGGAATGTATGAATGAACGTGAGGACGATGACCCTTGAGAGAGAGAGAGAGAGAATCAGGCGGAGACAAAGAGAAAGTGGAGGAAGGGAGAGGAAGTGAATTTTAGACTGAAGTGAAAGTAAAAGTGACAGAGAGAGAGAGAGAGAGAGAGAGAGAGAGAGAGAGAGAGAGAGAGAGAGAACTAATGAATGAGGAAGGCGGTGAATGAGTGAAGGGGAAAGGTCAAGAGGTCATGTCAGGGTCAATTATGGATGTGTTTCCCTCGCTGCAACGGGTCATCTTTTTTTTCCTGCCTTTTATTCTTTTTTTTTTTATTTCATGTCCTATTGTATTTTTTTCTCTTTCGTACAAGCTCTTTTTTCCCCCACTTGTATTTCTCTGTTGTATATTTTTTTCGTTATATGTTTTGTTTTTTTCCTGGTCAGTTTTTTTTCTTTTTTTTTTCTTTCAATCATGTTCCGTCTATACTCTTCTTATTTTTTTCTTTACTGTTTTCTATTGTTTTCTACTGTCTCGTTATATATTTTTTTTAATTCTTCGTTTTTTTGGTTTAATATTCACTCGTTTTTGTTTTGTTTTTGTATTTTTTTTTTTCGCTTTTTTACTTCGTGTTCTTCCTTCGCTCTTGCATTCATCCGCATTTCCTTCCCTTTTTCTTTCTTTTTCATTTTAGTTATTTCCTTTTTCTCGTTCTTATTTTTTTGCGTTTTCTTTCTCGTCCTTTAACTCCTGCTTGTCCTTTTCCAACTCCTCCTCCTCCTCCTCCCCCTCCTCCCTCTCCTCCTCCTCCTCCTCCTCCTCTTTCTTTACTGTTTTCTACTTCTTCTGTAAAAGGAACAACAGCAACAACAACAACAACAACAACAACAACAACAACAACAACAACAACAACAACTAATAATAATAATAATAATAATAATAATAATAATAATAATAATAATAATAATAATAATAATAATAATAATAATAATAATAATACAATCTTATTTAGCAAAGCATCATCCTTACTGTAGCAATCATCATCATCATCATCATCATCATCATCATCATCATCTGGTAATACATCACCTCTATTGCCCTTTTAATCTACCCAAGCGTGCACTTAGTTATTAGTTCATATATTACTTTTCTGTTTATTCATTGATTTATCTATTGAATTACCCTCTATTACAGATTTGTATTTACTTCACTTTCACTTTCCATTTACTTACATTCCTTTTTATCGATTATTATATTTCCCTTTTTTCTTTTTATCGTGAGTCATTTTCTCTTCCAACCGCACGAGTTTTTTTTTTCTTTACTTTTTCTTTTCATTTTCTCTAAGGAAGGATAAGGAGGAGGAGTGGAGGAAGGAGAAGGAGGAGGAGTACGGTAGGAAGGAGAAGGAGGAGGAGGAGGAGGAAGGGTTGGTTAAAGGGAAGAGGAAAGTAAGAGAGAGGAAGGTGTGTGTGTGTGTGTGTGTGTGTGTGTGTGTGTGAATGATTACGAGAGAGAGAGAGAGAGAGAGAGAGAGAGAGAGGGGGGGAAAGGAGAAGCCACAAATAAGACATCATTGTTCTCTCTCTCTCTCTCTCTCTCTCTCTCTCTCTCTCTCTCTCTCTCTCTCTCTCTCTCTCTCTCAAAATGAAGTCGAATGAGAAACATGGAACTGTCGCTTACAAATGGAATAGGGGTAATATAATGAGAGAGAGAGAGAGAGAGAGAGAGAGAGAGAGAGAGAGAGAGAGAGAGATCAATGAACAGCAAGGAGATAAGAGAATGTAATAGAACAAAGCGTAGAGAGAGAGAGAGAGAGAGAGAGAGAGAGAGAGAGAGAGAGAGAGAGACCATCAGACCCGAACATTAACATAAGTTACTTCACTCTATCCTCCTCCTCCTTCCTCCTCCTCCTCCTCCTCCTCCTCCTCTTCCTCCTCTTCCTTCTCCTCCTGAGCCATCTCGTAATTTCTCTTCCTTGTCTTTTGTCGTAACCGAACTCGAAGTAGTAGTAGTAGTAGTAGTAGTAGTAGTAGTAGGAATAGTAGTAGTAGTAGTAGTAGTAGTAGTAGTAGTAGTAGTAGTAGTAGTAGTAGTAGTAGTAGTTGCAGTAGTAGTAGTAGTAGTAGTAGTAGTAGTAGTAGTAGTAGTAGTAGTAGTAGTAGTAGTAGTTATAGCAGTAAAAGCAGTAGTAGTAGTAGTAGTAATAGAGAGAGAGAGAGAGAGAGAGAGAGAGAGAGAGAGAGAGAGAGAGAAAAAAAAAAATACAGTGAAAGATACAAGGACGCGATGAGGGGAAGAAAAATAAATAAATAAAAAACAGCAGATAAAACGAAGAGATGAAAAAAAAACACGAAGTGAAAACTGAAGCAAAGGAAAGAAAAAAAAAAAGAAAAAAGATAAAATAGCTTGGAGGGGAAGGGAGAAAACGAGAGAGAGAGAGAGAGAGAGAGAGAGAAGGGGGGGAAAGACACAAGAAAAAATCGAGAGAGGTAGATAAGAGTAGAGAAAAGGAATAGAAAGAGAAGAGAGAAAGGGAAAAAAATATAACAGGAGGAAAGAAGAGAGGGGAAAAGTAGGTAAGGCAAAAGAAAAAGAATTGGAAGGTTAAGAGGAAAACGGAAAAGAGAAAGTAGAGAATGGGAAAAGAGAAAGAGGGAAGGAGAAAAAGAAAAGAAAGACAAGAAGAGGAGAAAGCAAAAAAAAAGGTCGAGCATGAAAGAAAATGGGAAGAGGAAAGAGACATTAAAAGAGAGAGAGAGAGAGAGAGAGAGAAGGGAAAAAGAATAACAGGAAGTAGAGAGGGGAAAATTTAGAGGTTTGGAAAAAAGGAAAAGAGAAAACAGGGAAACGAAACTAAGCAATATCATATAAGAAAAAAAAGCAAGAGAGGAAAAGAGAAAAAGAGAAAAACGAATCAAAAGGAAAACAAATAAAAAAGAAGAGGCAAGAAAAAGGGAAAACCCACGAAAGACGGAAAATTAAAAAAAGACGTAAATAGATATAAAAAAGAAAAAGGAAAGGGAGAACTAAAGAAAACTGACCAAGAGAAGAAAATTCGTGTAAAAAGGAAAACGAGACACGAAGAGAAACTTCAAATGAAAAAAAAGAAATGAGAGGAAAAAACGGGAAAGACGGAAAATTAAAGAAAGACGTAAACGGAAAAAAAAATTAGGGAAAACTAAAGAAAACTGACCAAGAGAAGAAAATTCGTGTAAAAGAGAAAAAGGAGAAACGAAGAGAAACGTCAAATGAAAACAATAAATGATTGGAAGAAACGGGAAAGACGGAAAACTGAAGAAAGACGCAAACGGAAAAAAAAAAAGACGAAGAGAGGGAGAACTAAAGGAAACTGAATAAAGGAAGATGATTCGTTTAAAAAAGAAAAAAAAGCCGGGGAGAAACGCCAAACGAAGAGACGAAAAAATAGGAGACGGAAAACTACAGAAAGACGCAAACGAAAAAAAAAGCGAAGAGAGGGAGAACTAAAGGAAACTGAATAAAGGAAGAGAATTCGTTTAAAAAAGAAAAAAAAAAGCCGAGGAGAAACGCTAGACGAAGAAAGGAAAAAATAGGAAAGCCATGAAAGACGCAAACGAAAAAATAAAAAAGCGAAGAGAGGGAGAACTAAAGAAAACTGAATAAAAGAAGAGAATTCGTGTAAAAAAAAAAAGCAAAAAAAAAACCTTCATCAAAGTCGCTGGCAGCGGTGGGAGCATCATATTAATTCATTGTTTCCAGGACACCTTCGCCCTGTCCCGCTCACCACCGCCTGCAGCCTACTTTGACCCTTGCGACGCGGAGCCACAAGGGCGGGTTTCGGGGCGTCGCGGGGAGGTGTGGCTTGCGCTTGTCTTGCCCGGAATGGAATTGGTGAAGTGTTGCCATCGTGAGTTCCGTGGAATATTTTATCATCCGGTCTCTTTTTTTTTTCTTTTTTTTTAAGATTGTGGAAAAATTAGGCATGGTGTGTGTGTGTGTGTGTGTGTGTGTGTATTGTTAGGGGGGGGTGTAGTGGGTATGTTGCTTGTGTGGGGGGGGGGTGAAGGGAGGAAAGGGAGGGGGGGGGAATGTATCGTATGTGTGTATGGTTGTGTGTGTGTATGGTTGTGTGTGTGTGTGTGTGTGTTTGTTTGCTTGTTTGCTTGTTCAGTAGGGTGGTATGTGTATTTTTAGTGTTAGAGAGAGAGAGAGAGAGAGGCTGTATATTGGTCAATGTGTGTGTGTGTGTGTGTGTGTGTGTGTGTGTGTGTGTTCAGATGGCCCCATTTTTTCTCATTTCACTGTTTTTTGCAGTGTCATGCACACGTGTACGCTTCCATGTACACACGCACACACGTACACACACACGTAAACACACACGCGTACACACAGGAACGAATTTTTATGTGCAGGTAAAATTAAATACTAATAGTCATACAGAGAGAGAGAGAGAGTTCATTTCCATCCTCACCAAACGCACATCTCCGCGCCCCGTTTGCCTTTCTCTCTCTCTCTCTCTCTCTCTCTCACCCGTTTATCAGCTTTAACGCCTCCCTCTCACCCTCCTCTTCCTCCTCCTCCTCCTCCTCCTTCATTACTCTTCCTTCCTTCTTCTTCCTCCTTCATCCTTTTCGCTTCCTTGTCTCTCTCCTCCTCCTCCTCCTCCTCCTCTTCCTCCTCCTCCTCTTCGCAATTACTCTTCTCCTCTCTTTTATCTCAGTCCATCTCTTTCTTTACATTTTTGGTGCCCTTTCCTTTCCTCCCCTTTATCTCTTCCTCCTCTTATACTCTTCCTCCTCCTCTCCTCCTCCTCCTCCTCCCAATCCAGTATTAACTTGGGCCATGTTCACTCCGGCTTTATGGTCATATCCCCTCCTCCTCTCTCTCTCTCTCTCTCTCTCTCTCTCTCTCTCTCTCTCTCTCTCTCTCTCTCTCTCTTGCGTTCACTGTTAAAAGAGAGAGAGAGGAAAACACACACACACACACACACAGAGAGAGAGAGAGAGAGAAACATTGGATAAATAATAAAGAGAAAGAGATAGAGTTCTTTTGAGAGAGAGAGAGAGAGAGAGAGAGAGAGAGAGAGAGAGTTACCTTGCTTTTACGCTTCATCTGCTGCTGCTGTTGTTGTTGTTGTTGCTGCTGTTGTTTTACCGTCACCACCACCACCATCACCACCACCACTACTACTACTACTACTACTACTACTACTACTACTACTACTACTACTACACACACACACACACACACACACACACACACACACACACCCTACAGTAGATAGTCTTGCATAATAGCCCCCCCTTCCTCTCCCTTACATTCCCTCTCTCCCCTTCCCCCCACCAGCCACCTGTTCTCCCTTCTCTCCTATCACTTCTCTCCCTCCTTTACACCTTCACTTCTCCTCCTCCTCCTCCTCCTCCTCCTCCTCCTCCTCCTCCTTATTCCCCTTCACTTCACCTGTCATCTTCCGTACATCGCTCTTCCTCTTCTCCTCCCGTTCCCCTTTTCTTCCCTTCCCTTTCTCTTCTATACCTTCGTTATTTTCCCTTCCCTTACTTCCCTTCTTCCTTCCCCTTCACTCCTGTTTTCTCCTCTCATCTCTCTTTTTCCTCCTTTCCCGTCCTCTTCCCTTCCTTCGTTTCCCTTCATCTCTTTTCAACTCCCTCTCCCTTCCCTTCTTCTCTCCCTTCCCTTCCCACTTTCTCATCTCCCTTTCCTTTCCGTTTCCTTCTCTTTTCTCCCTTTATCTGTTTTCTCCCCTTCTATTTCCCTCTTCCTTCATTTCTTTGATTTCTTCCCTTCTTTCCTCTCCCTTCCCTTCCTTATTTTCCCTTCACTGGCCTCCCTTCTTCGTCTGTCTCTTCCGTTCATACTCTTCCATTTCAATTCCCTTCTCTCCTTTCCCTTCCCTTTTCACATCTGTATTTCCCTTTTATTTATTTCATTTCCCTTTTCCTTCCTTCCTTCCTCTCTTCCTTCTTTCCTTGTTCCCTCCTTCTCTATGGATATTTCTTATTTTTTTCCTTTTCTTATTTTTTTCCTTTTTTTTCTTTTTTTTCTTATTTTTTCCTTTTTCTTCTCTTTTTCCTTCTTTTTCCTTCTTTCTTATTTTTTTCCTTCTCTTCTTCCTTCCTTCCTTCCTTGTTCCCTTCTTCTCTATAGATATTCCTTATTTTTTTCCTTCTCCCCTATTTAGATTTTTCCTTTCCCTTTCTCAGTCCCTACCCCTTTTTTCCTTTCCTCCCCCCTCCCTCCCCCCTCCCTCCCCCTTCCACCCCTCCCCCCTCCGTCCACCCCACCGCGTTCCCTCCTCTCTTTTTTTATTTACTTTTTGTTTCGTAATTTAAAAGTTGAAATTTAATTAATGTTTCTATTCGTTCCAATTATGTGACCTATTAGTGTTGGGTAAAGAATTGTACTGCTCTCTCTCTCTCTCTCTTTCTCTCTCTCTCTCTCTCTCTCTCTCTCTCTCTCTCTCTCTCTCTCTCTCTCTCTCTCTCTCTCTCTCTCTCTCTCTCTCTCTCTCTCTCTCTCTCTCTCTCTCTCTCATGGCATAATTATTCGTAAATGAAAGTCGATATATTGACAGGTAAATAATTAAGTAATGCAGGTGTAGTAGTAGTAGTAGTAGTAGTAGTAGTAGTAGTAGTAGTAGTAGTAGTAGTAGTTGTTGTTGTTGTTGTTGGAGAAAGTGGAGAGAAAACAAGACATGTGGATCCATTGTTTTCATTCATTACTCTCTCTCTCTCTCTCTCTCTCTCTCTCTCTCTCTCTCTCTCTCTCTCTCTCTCTCTCTCTCTCTCTCTCTCTCTCTCTCTCTCTCTCTCTCTCTCTCTCTCTCTCTCCTTTCCTTTCATTTTCTCTCCCTTCTAGCTTCACTATTCCCTCCCTCTCCTCCCTCCGTGTCCCTCCCTCTCCCTCCTCCTTCCCTTTTTCCCTCCAACCTTCCTTTCTTTTCTCATTGCCACTTTGAGCTAAATGAGTATTGCCAGGGAGGAAATAAGGAAGGGGGGCGGGGAGGGGGAGGAGGAGGGGGAGGGAAAGGTATGGGATGTAGGGTAAAGGAGGAAGAGGAGGAGGAGGAGAAGGAGGAGGAAGAGGACGAAGGTTAGGGAAGGTATGTAATATTAGGAAAGAAGTGAAGGGAAGAATGAGGAAGGAGAAGGTAGGAGGAAAAAGTATGAGGGAGACTAAAAAGGGGTGAGAAAGGGGAGATAAAGAAGGGGTATGGTGTTAAGGGAATGGATGGGGAGAAGTATAGGAAGAGAATAGGTTTGAAGGGAAGGGAAAGGGGAAATGATAGGGTGGGGAAGGGAGGAGTGCATGGTGGAGGCGTGTAATGGAATGGGATGATTGGTAGGGAATGGGTAAAAGATGAAGGGTTGAGGGGAAGGAGAGGAGGAAGGGAGAAAACGAAGGGAGGGAAGATGAAACATATGATAGGCGGGGGAGAATGGAGGAGTAAGATAACGAAGGGGGAGAGAAAACATGATGGGAGGGAAAGGGGTGTAAGAAAGGAGTGGGGAGAGAGGGGAAAGGGGAGGATAGGAGAGTGGGATAACGAAGAGGAAAAGAAGAAAGCAAATGATGGGAAAGGAATGGGGTGAAAAGGGAAAGGGAGAATAGGAGAGTAAGATAACAAAAAAGGGAGAGAAAAACAAATGATGGGAGGGGAGAAAAGGGAAAGGGAGGATAGGAGAGTAAGATAACAAAAAGGGAGAGAAAAACAAATGATGGGAGGGGAGAAAAGGAAAAGGGAGGATAGGAGAGTAAGATAACAAAAAAGGGAGAGAAAAACAAATGATGGGAGGGGAGAAAAGGGAAAGGGAGGATAGGAGAGTAAGATAACAAAAAGGGAAAGAAAAAAACAAATAATGGGAGGGGAAAAAGGTATAAGAAGCAATAAAAAGAAGAGGGTGAGAAAGGAAAAAGAGGATAGGAGAGTGAAATAACAAAAAAGGGAGAGAAAAAAACAAATGATGGGAGGGAAAAAAGGTATAAGAAAGCAATAAAAAGAAGAGGACGAGAAGGGAAAGAGAGAATAGAAGAGCAAGATAACGAAAGAAGTGAGAGAAAAAAAAGGAAGAGAAAAAATTAATGTATTAGAAAGAGATGGGAAGGGAAAGGAAGAGATGAGGAAAAAACTTGTGATGGGAATTAAGGAATGGGAAGGGAGAAGATAAAGGAGGGAGGAAGAAGAAAACACACAATAGAGCAAAGAAGGGAGGTAAGGAGGAAGGGAGGGAGGGAGAGGAAAGAAGTTAAAAAAAATGGGAAAGAGGTGGAAAAGAATGGAATCTAGGTAGGCTCAGGGAGAGGAAGAGAGAGGGGGGAATGGGGAAGGGGTATGGGGGTGAGGAGGAAGAAGAAGAAGGCAGAAAGGGGAGGGAAAAGAGATAGAGTGATTGGGGAAGGTTTAAAATGAGCAGGGGAAGGAAGGGGAGGGAGGGGAGGGAGGGGGCAGGTAAGGTATGGGTTGGGGAGCTGCGGAGGGGAAGGGGAGGGGAGGGAAGGGGAGGGGAGTGTCAGGTGGTGTTACTGCAGATTATTACAGTTATTGGTGTTAGGGGTGGTGGTGGTGGTGGTGGTGGTGGAGGTGATGGAGGTGGTGGTGGTGGTGGTGGAGGTGATGGAGGTGGTGGTGGTTGATAAATTGTATGTGTTCTTTTTCTTTCACTATCTTTCTTTTTCACTATTTTTTTTCACTTTTTTACATTATCTTTTTTTCATTATTTTTTTCACTATCTTATTTTGTCAATATATTTTTTTCATTATCTTTTTTTACTATTTTTTCACGTTCTTTCACTATTTTTTTCACTATCAACTTTTTTCACTTTTTTTCACTATCTCTTTTTCACTATCTTTTTTTCACTTTTTTTCACTTTTCACTATTTTTTCACTATCTTTTTTTCACTCTTTTTTTCACTTTTTTCACTTTTTCACTTTTCACTATTTTTTCACTATCTTTTTTTCACTTTTTTCACTCTCACTATTTTTTAACATTATTTTTTCAGTTTTTCACTCTTTTTCACTATTTTTTCACTATCTTTATTCCACTATCTTCTTTTCACTCTTTTTCTCTCTACCAACATTTCTTCTCTTCCTTTCACTTTCCCCTTTCTCTTTTTTTTCAATACATCCTTTTTTTCACTCCATTTTTTTCTCTCACGTTCACATTGTTTCCTATTTCCACTTTCTATTTCCCCCTTTTCATCTTTTTTCTCTTTTCCTTTCACTTTTTTTTCTTATTTTTCACTTTTTTCCTTCATTATTTTTCTCTTGCCTTCGCTTTGTTCTTATTTTTTGTTCTTTTTTTTTCCATTTCATCATTTTTGTTTCTCACCCCTTCGCATTTCTATTGTTTTTCTTTTTATTTCATCTTATTTTTCTTGCAATATTTTCTTTCTCTTCTCTTCGCATTTTCTCTCCTTTTCTTGCTTTCCTCATTCTTTCATCTTTATATTATCTGTTTGTTGTATTTCCCTTCTTTTACTGCCATTTTTTTATCATTCATTTTTTCTACTTCCTTTTCTTCATATTAATTTCGTTCTTGCTTCTCGTGTTATTTCTTTCTTTCTTGCTTCTACGTTTTTTTATCTTCAATTTCATGCTTTCTTTTCCTTCCCAACTTCCTCGTTTTTCTTCCATTTTTTGCTTCTTTTTCTTCTTCAGAGATATATGTGTTTTAATTTCACATCTCGGCAACTTTCACTACTTTCTTCCTTTCTTCTACCGTTTCTTCCTCCTCTTCACATTTTTTTTCCTCTCTTTCTCTTTTTTTTTCCATCCAGGGAGTAATAATAATAAATTTTCGCTTTGTCTCTTTGCCACACACCACACCTTACCTTCCCTCCCTCCCTCCCTTTCCTCCTTCCCTTCCTTCTTACCATTCTCCCTTCCTCTCTACCTGTCCCACCCTTCCTCCCTACTCTCCCTCGGACCTCCCATCCTGTACCTTTTCTTACCTTCCTCCTCCTTCCTTCCCTTCCTCTCCTTACCTCCCTTTCTTACCTCCCTCGACCATTTCTTACCTCCTTTCCTCTCACGTCCTTCCTCCCTCCTTTCCTTCGTTTCTTCTTCTCTTCCTTCTTTCCTTCTTTCTTAAACTCTCCAGTTCTTAGTAAACTGACGATTCAGTGTTTGTTTGTTGTTTTTATATTGTTTGTTTGTTTATTTGTTTGTTTGTTCGGGTTTATATTTAATTAGTTCGCGAGTTGGTGGATTAGTTTATCCAAATAACCGAGTGGAGACCTTATTTTCAGATGACTTGTTCTCCTTTTCATTGTGTTTCGTCCGCTCTCTTCCTCCTCCGCCTCCCCCTCCTCTTCCCTCCTCCTCCTCCTTTTCCTCTTCCCTCCTCCTCCTTCGCCTCTTCCAGCCGCCTCCTCCTCCTCCTCCTCTTCCACTTCCTTTCGTTCACCTTCACTCACTCTGGGTCTATATTTTTATCGGATTAATTTGCGATATTCGTCTCTCTCTCTCTCTCTCTCTCTCTCTCTCTCTCTCTCTCTCTCTCTCTCTCTCTCTCTCCCCTCCATTGTGCCTTTTTTTGTCCCTCTTCTCCTTGGCTCCTTTTCTCCATATTCCTTCCCGTTAGTCCTCCCTCCTCCTCCTCCTCCTCCTCTTCCTCCTCCTCCTCCTCCTCTTCTTCTTCCTCCTCTTCTTCCTCTGTTCATATCGAGAGGTTATCGCTCACGAGTTACCACACACCTCCACCACACGAGAGAGAGAGAGAGAGAGAGAGAGAGAGAGAGAGAGGCATTTTAATATAATTACTTGAGGAAATTTTTTTTTGCTTCTTTGCTGTTTTGCTAGTATTTGTGTGTTTGGGATAGTAGTAGTAGTAGTAGTAGTAGTAGTAGTAGTAGTGGTAGTGGTGGTGGTAGTAGTAGTGGTTATGGTGGTCGAATTAAACGGAAAAGGAGCATCTGGCAACTTGTTTTCAATTCTACTAATGCAGGGAGGAAGGGGTTGCCAGGCCTCACAATATGGTTCCCAATTTTGTATGTGTGTGTGTGTGTGTGTGTGTGTGTGTGTGTTTTGTCCACGTCCTACGGTTTGGTCTGAAGGACACGCCTCGTTGTGTATGTGTGTGTGCGTTTCTATGTGTGTGTGTGTGTGTGTGTGTGTGTGTGTGTGTGTGTACAGAATGAAGTGGAAAGTTTGTAAAGAGAGGATTATTATAATGTGGGAAAGTAATATTAGTTTTTTTTTTTCACTTACATTTGCATATTATTATCATTATTGTTGTTGTTGTTCTTGTTGTTGTTGGTAGTAGTAGTAGTAGTAGTAGTAGTAATAAAAAAAACATCACCACAATCATCATCACCATCATCATCATCATCATTCACATATAAAAAAAAATTCCTAGACGGAGATAAGTAAATATGATCTCCGTCCGTATGTACATTCGTCTGTCCGTGATACCGTCCGTTCATCCGTCCGTTACTTGTTTTACCTCTCTGTTCTGTAATCAACCTGTCCGCGTGTCCGTCTCTTTTGTCTGCCATTCTGTCTGTCCGAGTGTCCGTTCTCCCTCGTCTGTCCGTTTATTCTGTCCGTTTCTTTCTTATCTCCTGTCTATCTGTCCTTTCCGTTCGTTTATTCGCCGTCTATCTGTCATCTTTAATCTTCTGTCCGTTTACCCGTCTCTTCATCCGTCTCCGTCCGTCCTTCCTTCCTCTTCTTTGTCCGTGCGTCCGCGTGTCCGTGCAGCGCTGTGATGAGGATGAGGAGGAAGAAGAGAAGGGGCAGGAGGAAGAAGAGGAGGAGGAGAAAGAAGAGGAGGAGGAATACATTATTTTCTTTAATGTATTCTGCTGATGATGGAAGTTGGTTTTATTTTTTTTCCTTTTTTTCTCTCTTCCTCCTTTCTCCCCCTTGCGTTCTCCTCCTCCTCCTCCTTCTGCCTCCTCTTCCTCCTTCTCCTCCTCTTTACTTTTTCTTCCTTCTTGCATCTCCTTATTTTTATCTTCTTCAATCGCCTCCTGTTTTTTTTGTTTTTTTTCTCCCTCTTCATTTCCTTAATGTTATTTCCTTCTCCTCCTCCTCCTCCTCCTCTTGCTTTCCTCTTACTTCTCTTCCTCTTCCTCTTATCTTCTTTCACTAATACACGGTTCCCTCTTGCGACGTCGTTCTTTACTCCTTCCTTCCTCCTCCTCCTCCTCCTCTGCCTCCTCCTCCTCGTCCGCTTCCTCCCTCCTCCCTCTCTCTCTCTCTCTCTCTCTCTCTCTCTCTCTCTCTCTCTCTCTCTCTCTCTCTCTCTCTCTCTCTCTCTCTCCATTATCCTGTTCCTTGCTTCCTTATGTCTTTCCTTCCTTTTATTTTTTTTCCTCTTTCATTCTTCCCTATCTCTCTCTCTCTCTCTCTCTCTCTCTCTCTCTCTCTCTCTCTCTCTCTCTCTCTTCAAAGGAAAGCCTGAAAATAACTCCTTCACTTTCATCCTTTTTTTCTCTCTCTCTCTCTCTCTCTCTCTCTCTCTCTCTCTCTCTCTCTCTCTCTCTCTCTCTCTCTCTCTCTCTCTCTCGGTCCATATGTATCTCAAGGATTATCGCATTTTTGCTTCTCCTCTTCCTCCCCCTCCTCCTCTTCCTCCTCCTCCTCATCCTCCTCCTCGCCCCTTCTTTTTCCTTAACTTCATCACCGCCCATCATTACATTCTCCATCATTATCTTCTAATTCGTATTCTTTCTTCCTCTTCCTCCTCCCTCCTCCTCCGCTCTGACCCACCTCCTCCTCCTCCTCCTCCTCCGCCTCCCTCACTCATTGTCTTCGTTTTCTTTCTTCCTCCTCGTCCTCGTAATCCTCTTCCGTTTTATTAATTTTCGTTCTTTTCTTCCTTTGTAATTACTCTCCTTTATTCCATCTTCGCCCTCGTCCGTTTTCCTCGCTCTCTTTCTTTCTCTTCCTCTTTATCATCATTTCGTTCTTCTTTCTTTTTCTTCTACTTTTTTTCTTTTTCTTCATCTTTTTCTTCTTCTTCATTTATTATAGTTATTGATTTATTTAGCGCTCCTCTTTATCTCTTCTTATCCTTATCATTGTCATCTCCTCCTTTTCCTCTTCCTCCTCCTTCTCTTCCTCCTCCTCCTCTTCCTCCTCCTCCTTTATTAGTATTAACCCTATTCCGGCACACCTGGCTGGCAGCATTAATTGTCTGTCGGGCAGGTGAGCTGAGTTGTGTGTGTGTGTGTGTGTGTGTGTGTGTGTGTGTGTGTGTGTGTGTGTGTGCATGGAGACGTATACACACTCAAGGACGTTCATGACGACGCATTGTTACTTACACGAGGCCCGCTGGTATGTGTGTGTGTGTGTGTGTGTGTGTGTGTGTGTATACCTTCAATCAATGCTATATCAACTCTTCACCAGTTTTTTCCGACCCATTAACAACCAGAAGAGAAAGATGTATTGGAGGGGTGAGAAAGTGAGGGAGGTTGACAAAAGAAGAGGAGAAAATGGTGGTGAAGTAGAAGGAATAAAAATGGAATTAAAAAGTAAGGAAGGATGAAGAGTGGAGGAAATAGTGATAGCATGCAGTGGAAGTGGAAGGAAAGTTGAGTGGTGGGTGATCCAGCATGATGGAGTATGCGTGTGAGGCAGGGGGGGGAGGCAAGGCACAAGGGAGGGAGAAAAGTGGGAACGGAGAGAGAGCGGGAAACAAAAGTGGCTTATAGAGATGGACAACTGGACGTGAGAACAGAAAGGAAGGGACGCGAGGAATGCAGAAGTTTGGTCAGGTGGTGAGGGAAGATCAGCGCCAGGAAGGAGAATGAATCAGAGGTGTTGTATCAGAATCTATGGGCGGTGTTCTCAGACAATTCCACCTCGCACATCAACTATTTTCAAAGGTCAAAAATGGAGATTAATCGAGCTTTCATGAGGGTTTTTTCACATTCATGGTACAGAAGAAAAGTTAAACAATCACCAGGGCCATTAAACCACCCCTGAAAATGCCCGAAACGCCACGAAAACCTTGTAAAATATGTGTACTTGGGGGGGCGGAAGGTTTAAGAATACGGGTCTATGTCAGAAAGAATTGGTGAGCTGTGGGAGAAAGAAGAGATGAAAGGGAAGAGAAGGAAATACGGAAGCTAGAAAGATGACGCAGCAGACAGATGAGGATGGCGAAGCGAGTAAAAGAAGCAGAAGGAAAGTAATGCGTTTATATACATATTTGCACTAAAGGAAGCAGCTCAAAGGGGAAAGAAATAAATAAAAGCAAGCGACGCACTGTTCCATGGTGATTAAAAGTAACAGAATTGAGGCCAGAGAGGTCAATCACTCCTGTCAGAAAGAAACTGTGTCAGAAAGAATTGGTGAGGCGTAGCAAAAAGAAGAGACGAGGAGGAAGAGATGGAAATATGGAAACTAGGAAAATGATGCAAAGGAAAAATGAGAATGGCGAAGCAAGTAGAAGAGGAAGGAGGGAGGGGGTAGAATAGAGAATAGAGAATAAAGGGAAGGGGGGCAGGGAAGGTAGAACAAGGTATAAAAGGGGGTAGAATAAAGCACATAGGGAGGAGGAAGGGTAAAAAAAGCGTGCGAAGGGGGGAAGTAGGAGAAAGCATAAAGGAAAAGATTAGAATAAAGCAGAAACTGGGGGTAGAATAGAATATAAAAAGGGTGGGGAAGAGAGGGAAAAACACATATATAGGGGGGGAGAGGAGGTAGAGTAAAGCATTAAAGGGGGAGGGGGAAGCATAATAAGGGGAAGGGTGTTAAAAAAAAAAAATAGGCGTGTGCTTTGAGGCCGGAAGAGAACAATTAGTCGATGTGAAACTATCTAAGACCTTGACTACTACTACTACTACTACTACTACTACTACTACTACTGCTACTGCCAGAAGAAAAGGAAATAGTTCAAGAAGTTGAAGAAAATAAAAGAATAAACAAGATGAAAATGCAGCTCTTCAGTACTTGGATTTATTTTTTTTATTTTTTTCGTATCCACATCCGTTAGTCTGCGTATTTTATTTATTTATTTTCTTTCTCTTGATACTGCGCGTGTGTTTGCAAGGAACGTCACTTTCTGGCAACGTCACCAACCATTAGTTTTGTCATTGTTGCCAGTCATTATTCATATCAACGTTGCCAATCATTTTTATCAGCGTTGCCAATCGTCATTTTTTTGTCAACATCACCAATCATTTTATCAGCGTTGCCAATCACTATTTTTTTTTTGTCAACATCACCAATCATTTTTATCAGCGTTACCAATCGTCATTTTTTTTTGTCAACATCACCAATAATTTTTATCAGTGTTGCCAATCATTATTTTTCTTGTCAACATCACCAATAATTATTTTTAC
The DNA here is from genome assembly GCF_024679095.1 of Eriocheir sinensis. Lineage (NCBI taxonomy): Eukaryota > Metazoa > Arthropoda > Malacostraca > Decapoda > Varunidae > Eriocheir > Eriocheir sinensis. The sequence goes on from NC_066543.1 coordinate 1,902,120, forward strand.
AGTCGCTACAAATCCTTATTTTTGTCAATGTTACCAATACTTATCTTCGTCAACGTTACCAATCTTTATTTTCATCAGCCTTATCAATCATTATTTTAGTCAATGTTACTAATCCTTATTTTTATCATCGTTTCCAATATATTTTGTTAACGTTACCAATCATTATTTGTATTAGTGTTACCAATGCTTATATACTTTTATTAGTTACCAATCCTTATTTTTACCAGCGTCACAAATATTTATTTTTACCACCGTTACCAATCCTTATTTTTATTACTGTTACCTATCCTTATTTTTGTTACTAATCCTTATTTTACCAACGTCACCAATACTTATTTTTACCACCGTTACCAATCCTTATTTTTATTACTGTTACCTATCCTTATTTTTGTTACCAATCCTTATTTTACCAACGTCACCAATACTTATTTTTATCACCGTTACCAATCCTTATTTTTCTTAGTGTTACCTATCCTTATTTTTGTTCCTAATCCTTATTTTACCAACGTCACCAATACTTATTTTTATCACCGTTACCAATCCTTATTTTTATTACTGTTACCTATCCTTATTTTTGTTACCAATCCTTATTTTACCAACGTCACCAATACTTATTTTTATCACCGTTACCAATCCTTATTTTTATCATCGTTACCAATAATTAATTTTGTCAACGTTACCATTCATTTTTACCAACTTTACCAATCATTTTATCAGCGTTACCAATCATTCTTTTTATCAGCGTCACCAATCAGTAGCGTCGGCACATTCACTCCTTTACGTTCTTCTTTCGCTAATTGCTTCACTAATTGCCCCGCGCATAACGTCACTTATTGGTTCCTTTCTTGCTTCGCTTCCAAGGTCACCACGCACTCGAACAGCCACGTGAAGCCGACCGAACCCCTGTCCTTGAGCGAGGCTTCGAAACACACACACACACACACACACACACACACACACAACGGAAGCAAGGGAGAGGGGTAAGGGAGGGAAGGAAAGGGAGGAGGTGCAGGGAGATGGCAGGGGTGGGTTGTCTCTCTCCCTCTTTTCCTCCCTTTCTCTCTCCCTCCCTTCCTCCGCTCCTCCCTCTTCCTTTCTCCCTCCCTTCTCCCTCCCTCTCGCCCTCCTTCCTCACTATTCCATTCAGCTGCTGTGGCCGGTGTGTGTGTGTGTGTGTGTGTGTGTGTGTGTGTTAGCCCCTCGTTACCCACTGGATGTGTGTGTATTTATTTGATCTGTTCTATTAGAGTGAATTAAATCATCTTCCCGTTCTCTTTAGCAGCGTAATTTTATGAGTACTTTTGTTACTTTCTTTTTCTTCTCTCTCATTTCTTTTGTTAACATTTTTCGTATGTGGTTCAATTGCACATCTTTTGGTTAAACATAATAGTAATTAGAAAATCGGTAATGACGTTGACTATTGTACGTAGTAGTAGTAGTAGTAGTAGTAGTAGTAGTAGTAGTAGTAGTAGTAATAGTAAAAAACTTTAGAGAGAGAGAGAGAGAGAGAGAGAGAGAGAGAGAGAGAGAGAAATATTATCATAGGAGTTTAACTGGCAACTCTCTGTGGGACATCTGCTGCTGGTGGCGAGAACACACACACACACACACACATGCACACACACATTAGCCTGTATCAGTACATTCCTCAGATAATTACCACACAAATTTTATTGTTCTTTGCTACCACTACAGTTGTTTGTTTGTAGTGTATGTGCAACACACACACACACACACACACACACACACACACACACACACACACACAGAGAGAGAGAGAGAGAGAGAGAGAGAGAGAGAGAGAGAGGGTCTTTTAGTGGTGAAAATGAGGGTTTAAGGGTGGGAGAGGGAGATGAACAGAAGGGAGGGAAGGGGAGGTAAAGGGCACTATTGAGAGAGAGAGAGAGAGAGAGAGAGAGAGGGTCACTTTTTTTACGCTTCTGCCTTAGTCAATACAAAGCGATTTTTTTTCTTCTTTTCTTTGTTTACGTTTCTTTCTCTTCTCTTTCCCACGAAAAATCAGGTCTGTTTGTGTCTTTGTCCGACATGTCACCTGCTTATCATTAGTAATAGTAGTAGTAGTAGTAGTAGTAGTAGTAGTAGTAGTAGTAGTAGGAGGAGGAGGAGGAGTAGTAGCAGTAGTAGTAGTAGTAGTAGTAGTAGTAGTAGTAGTAGTAGTAGTAGTAGTAACAGCAGCAGCATTTTACAATCACTATCATCATCTTCACAATCTTCCTAACTTTCTCTTCGCTATCTTAATTGAGTACTTTCATTATCTTACTCCCACCTTCTAATTTTTCCTTTTTTCCCAATTAATCTCGTACCACCAAAATGAAAGGAATTTAGATAGATAGATAGATAGATAGAGAAAGAGAGAAGAATGTGCGCAGGAGTGAAGGTGGAATGAGGTAAGAAATTGGAGGAATTATGGGAGCGGAGATGAGGTGACGGACGCTGTTGATTGGTTGACAGGGATGGGGAGGCTGGTGAGTAGGGGGAGGTGGGGAGGAGGAGGGGGAGGGTGGATGCAGTATGGAAGAGGAGGACAGCTGAGCGGAACACTAACAGGGGGGTGGGGGAAGGAGGGTGTGAAGGGGAGGATGTAGAGGAGGAGGAGGAGAAAGGGAGGAGAAGGGAAAGAGAATAAAGGAGAGAGAGAGGGAGAGAGAGAGAGAGACCGCTACAACAAGCCTTACATCATCTCTCTCCTCCAAAATTATTCTCACTATTGTTATTATTCTTATTCTTATTATATATTACTACAACTACTACTAACACTAATAATAAACAATGCTACAACAACTACTACTACTACTACTACTACTACTACTACTACTACTACTACTACTACTACTACTACTATTACTGCAACCTTTTCTTTCTCAACGCCGGCGCCAGGCATACAATTATCCTGCTCTATTTTTTTTCTCTTTTTCTTTCTCGCTTTATTTGTCGTGATATTTTCGCTGGACGATAAAGGTTGACGAGAAAATCAGCAGAAATAAGCAGGCAAGAAGACAGGAGTCACGCATACACCAGAACGGAGGAGGAGGAGGAGGAGGAAGAGGAAGAGGAGGAGAAATAATTGAAGAAGGGAGAAGGAATTAGAAAAGATTGGGAGTGTGTGTAACTTGTGTGTAAAGAGAATGGGAATAAAGGAGGAGGAGCAGGAGGAGAAAGAGGTTCAGAAATAGAAGGAAAAGGTAAAGATGATAATTGTAAAGATAAAGGGAGGGGAGAAAGGAGGTACAGTATATGAAGTTAGATAAATAGAAGAAGAAGAAGAAGAAGAAGAAGAGGGAGAAGGAAGAAAAACTGAAATAAACAATAAAAGAGATTAGAGCAAATAAACATAACAGGCGATTAGAAAATAAAGAGGAGGAGGAGGAGGAGGAAGTGAAGAGAGGGAAGGAGGGAGGTGAGGGAGGAAGGAAGAGGTGTTAAATAGGGGAGGAATTGGAGGAGGAGGGGAGGGAGGTAATGGGGAGGGAAGTGGAGGAAGAATAAAATCAGAATGAATAGTGGGTAAGCGAGGGTTTGTTGGGGGGACAGACCGATGAGAGAGAGAGAGAGAGAGAGAGAGAGAAAAGTGAGGGAGACGGAGAAAAAGTGAGTGGGTGAAGGGATGGTGTGTGTGTGTGTGTGAGAGAGAGAGAGAGAGAGAGAGAGAGAGATGGAAGTGAATCAGGAGACGTTTGGTATTTAGGAGAGTCTGCCCTTTTGATTCCCTTCTTTATCGTTTATTTACACACACACACACACACACACACACACACACACTCATGATTGATTAGCAGCGAAGGTAATGGTGGTGGTGGTGGTGGTTGTACAAACGAAAATGTGGTTGCCATGGATACGATAAATGTTGTATTGTATTATGTTTACTGGTGGTGGTGATGGTGGTGGCGGTGAGTGAATATTAGTATCCATCATTCGTGTTGTCTCTCTCTCTCTCTCTCTCTCTCTCTCTCTCTCTCTCTCTCTCTCTCTTCGGTGGTGATTTTGGTGGTGTTGGGAGTGTTGGTTGTGGTTCTAATAATGGAGGTGGTGGTGGCGGTGGTGGTGGTGGTGGTGATTTTAAGTGGTGGTGGTGGTGGTGGTGATAACTGGCCTAAAGAATGGAGAGAGAGAGAGAGAGAGAGGGAGGGGAATAAGTGAATGGGATATGAGGGAGAGAGGGATGGAGGAGGAGGAGGGAGAGGGCGGGCTAAAAGGGAGAGAAAGAAGGGAGGGAAGGAGGGAGGGAGGGAGAGAAAGAGGGAGGGAAGGAAGGAGGGAGCCAGGGAGACAAAAAATGTAAAAAAGGAGGAGGAATATTGAGAGAGAGAGAGAGAGAGAGAGAGAGAGAGAGAGAGAGAGAGAGAGAGAGAGAGGAGGGGAGGACAACTGTGATTAACCAAATTTGTTAAGTGAGAGTCACCGGATGTGAAACTCTGCTCCCACCGGATGTGCCGCCATATTGATCTGAGGGGGGGGGGGGGGAAGGGGAGGGGAGGAGGAGGAGGAGGAGGGGGGGTTGCTAGTTATGTCATCCTTCTCTATTAGCTTCATCATCATCATCAACATCATCATCATCCTTCTCTTCATCATCCTTATCCTCCTCCTCCTCCTCTTCCTCCTCCTCTTCTTCTAGTATGATATTATGTTGTCTCTTGTATCCTATCACCTCTCTCTCTCTCTCTCTCTCTCTCTCTCTCCATCTTTCCTCCTCCATATCTTCTCCCGTTTCCTGTTTTCAGCGTCCCGTTTATCGTGTTACAAGTTTTTTTTTATTTTTTATTCTTCATCCAGTGAATTATCTTATTATGCAGAGTTATTCATTGGTGTTATCGTTATTGATGTGTGTGTGTGTGTGTGTGTGTGTGTGTGTGTGTGTGTGTGTGTGTGCGTGAAAGTGCTAGTATGCGTAACCCTATGTGCGTCATTGGATTTATCGATGTGTGTGCGTGTGTGTGCGTGTATGTGTGTGCGTCCAGACAGACCGACATGTGTGTGCGTGCGTGTGTGCGTGTGAGGGGCTCAGCGACTGGCACGTTTCAAATGGCCCATATATATTTTTTTTTACTTGTTTCTTTTTTTGTTGTTTATTAATTTTTCCTTTTTTGGGGGGGGGTCCTTTCGGTCGTTCTGGTGCTTTTGTGTCTCGTCTTTCTGTTCAGTGTTTTTCTTTTTCTTTCTTTTTTTTCCGCATCCTCTTCCTCCTTCATTGCATTTTTCTTTCAGTTTTGTTTTCTGTCTTTTCTTCATTCTCTTCATCTGCATCTCATTCTTCCTCTTCTCATTATCCATCCTCATCTTGTTCTTATGATTCCCTCACTTCTCATTCTCTATCTTCTTTTTCATCCTCTTCCTCTTCGTTCTCCTCCTCCTCTTCCTCCTTCAAAAGAGCGCACCATTTAATTCATCTTTGTAACTTACGCCGCGCACTAACTCACGACCGTAACTCAGTCATCTTACGTTCTCAGGAGGAGGAGGAGGAGGAAGAAGAGGAGGAGGAGGAGGAGGAAGAAGTGGATATAAAGTAGGATAGAAGGAGGAGGAGAAAAGAGGGCGGAGGGCTGAGAGAATAAAGAGGAGGAGACGGGAGGGAAGGAGGGAGAGGAAGAAGAGGATATAAAGTAGGGTAGAAGGAGGAGGAGGAGGAGGAGGAGGGGGAGCAAAGAGAAAGAGAAGTACGACAACCTCCCCGTGACGTACGATCATGTTTGTTTACAATTGGGCGTCGCGGGTGGCGGGCGTACGACGATGGGTCCGGCGGCGCGGCGGTGATGGTGGTGGTGTGTGTGACGTTACCTTCCCTGTATTGGACAATGGAGAGAGAGAGAGAGAGAGAGAGAAGTGATATCTGGTATTATATTATTTGATACTGCTATGCACTCTCTCTCTCTCTCTCTCTCTCTCTCTCTCTCTCTCTCTCTTCTCCCCTTAACACATTCATTTCCATCACATTCCTTCCTTCGCCCCCTCCCCTTCCCTCCCCTCCCCCCCTCCCCCCCTTTCCCCTTCCCCTTTCCTCTTACCCAACAGTTCACGCTCCTCCCTTTCCTTTCCCACCACTCTCCCCCTCCTCCTCCTTCCCCTCTTCCTCTCCCTCCCATCTCTTGCTCACTCATTACGTTTCCCTTTTCCCTCCCTTTCTCTTTCCTTTCCTATCTCCAACATTATATTTATACTCCTCTTCCTCCTTTCCGTAATTATCACCTCTCTCTTTCTCTCTCGTCCTCTCCCTTTTCCCACTCGTCCTATCTCCCCTTTTCTTTCTCTCTTCACTATCTACATTATCCACTCCTATTCCTTCCGCTTACGCATTCCACCTCCCATTTTTCTTCCTCTTCCTTTCCCCTCTTTCCACTTTCTCTCTCCTCTCCACTTCCTCTTTCTCACACCAAATAGCGCTCAGACACGCCTTTCTACTCACTCCTCCCCTTTTCCCCCCTTTCTCTTCCTCTTTCCGTTCCTCTTCCTCTTCCTCTTCCTCCCGACAAGCCGGGTAGGTCATGCATGATTTAAGTGGTGTATGTTATATTATATGCATGTTTTTTGTGTGTGATATTGATGTGTTTGTGGGGCCTAGGAGGAGGAGGAGGAGGGAGGTAGGGGAAGAAGATATCGTGCTATAGAGTAAGGGTGGGGTAGGAAGGAGGAACTGAGAACACAGGGTGGAAGAAGAGGAGGAAGAAAGGGGAAGGACGAGGGAAGAAGAGAAGGGGGAAAGGGGGTGGAAGAAGGAGAGGAAGAGGGGAGAGGGGGAGAAGGTGGAAAGGATGGTAATGGCGGTGGTGTTGAATTATCAAATGAAGCCAATACTTGTGTGGCCGTAATTCCAATAATGGTAGTTGTAGTAGTAGTAGTAGTAGTAGTAGTGGCAGTAGTAGTAGCAGTGGCAGTAGTAGTGGTCGTAGTAGTAGTAGTAGTAGTAGTAGTAGTAGTAGTAGTAGTAGTCATGGTGGATAAGGCTTATAATTGTGGTGGTGGTGGTGGTGATGGTGGTAGTGGTGGTGAAGTCTTCAATACCAGCAACACTTTCTTTTATTTACATGTGACATTTTCGAAAGACTCGCCTCCTGAAATATTAGAAGCCTTAGTCATGGAGGAAGGAAGGGAGGGAGAGGGAGAGAAGAAAGGAAGGAGGTAAGAAGGAAGATGAGGAGAGACGAGGAAGGGAGGAAGTAGATGAGACTGGTGTGTGTGTGTGTGTGTGTGTGTGTGTGTGACCTATACTATTTTCTCAAGTCTCCCTTCCACTTCTCCTATATCGTTGCATCTCCCCTTCTCTCTCTCTCTCTCTCTCTCTCTCTCTCTCTCTCTCTCTCTTTCTTTCTCACCTGCATAGCTCTTTCTCTCCCTTACCTTACCTTACCTCTCCTCCCTCCATTTGTTATTCCTCCCTCCTCTTATCTCTCCTCCTCCACCACCGCCTCCTCCTCTTCCTCCTCCTCCTCTTCCTGCAAGTGAGCGTCCCCTTGGTTTATGTTAACCTCTCTGCGAGCAAGAGGAAGAATAAGAGGAGGAAGAGGAAAGAGAGAACAGGGAGGAGGAGGAGGAGGAATGTGGAAGGAAGGAGGAAGAGAAGAGGAGATGGAAGGAAATTTAATTAACATCGGAGAGAATTGTGGAAAAGTGAAACTGTGTGTGTGTGTGTGTGTGTGTGTGTGTGTGTGTGTGTGCACGGCTTCATGGTGGCCATATTTGTAAGTCTTCCTGTGATTGGTTCATTTCCTCGCGTCTAACTCCCTCTCCCTTTCTCTCCCTCCCTCTCCTTCCCTCTCCCTCCTATTACAGACAAGGAGGGTCAGGAGGAGGAGGAGGGAGGAGGAAGGGACGAAGGATAAAGGAAGGACTAAGGATGTAAGGAGAGAGAGAGAGAGAGAGAGAGAGAGAGAGAGAGAGAGAGAGAGAGAGAGAGAGAGAGAGAGAGAGGTTCCGGCTGGTGAAAGAGGGGAAGCGGAAGGGACACGTGGTAAAAGAGAGAGAGAGAGAGAGAGAGAGAGAGAGAGAGAGAGAGAGAGAGAGAGAGAGGTAACGAGGCAGGACTTAGACACACACACACACACACACACACACACACACACAGGAATTTACAACACGTGGACGCCCAGACTCACCTGAGACGCAGCAGACGGAGAGAGAGAGAGAGAGAGAGAGAGAGAGAGAGAGAGAGAGAGAGAGAGAGAGAGGGGGGGGGTCTTAACTAGGCTATAAATAAGCTACAAATAGTACAGGTGAAAGAGAAAGAAAAAAAAGAGGAAAAATGTCTAGAGGAGGAAGAAGAGGAGAAGGAGGCGGAGAAAGAGGACGAGGATGAGAAGGTTGAGGAGGAGGTGTCTTCCCATCTCGTCTCCTCTCCACCTCCTCCTCTCCTCCTCCTCCTCTTCCGCTCCTTCTCTCCCTCCCTTCTTTCCTCCATCTCTCCCTTCTTATGACGCTCTATTCCTTGGGTCCAGCGAATGAACCCGAGACGCGCGGAGGAAGGAGAGGCGGGAGAGAGAGAGAGAGAGAGAGAGAGAGAGAGAGAGGGGGGGGGTCAGGGGTTAAGAGGGGAGGGGTTGTCTGGCTCTCACCCCTGCTCTCACAATACCAGACAGGGGGGAGAGAGAGAGAGAGAGAGAGAGAGAGAGAGAGAGAGAGAGAGAGAGAGAGAGAGAGAGAGAGAGAGCATTCCCCTCATGTAAGACGAAGGGTTGCTGAAGGGGAAGAGAGAAAGAGAGGGGAGAGAGAATGAAGGGAGAGGAGGAAAGGGGAGGGAAGTCTCAGATTGAAATAATGGGGGAGGAAAGGGGGATGAAGGGGAAGGGGGGGAGGGGAGGGAACACGCCCCTTCGATCCCCACTTCCCACGGTTGTATCTGTTCTGTCCTCTTCCCTTCCCCCCCTTCCCTCCTCCTTCTCCTCTTCCCTTTCTCCTCCCCCTTCTCCCTTATCCTCCCCTACCCCTCTTCCCTCCCCCCTTCCTTCCTTCTCTCTCTTTGTGACCACCCATATGAAACACATGAAAGACTAAACACACACACACACACACACACACACACACACACACACACATACACACGTACACACACACACACACACGTACACACACTCACTCAGTTGCCAATCATATGCACATTAGATTCGCCTCCATTCTCTCTCTCTCTCTCTCTCTCTCTCTCTCTCTCTGGTTATTGTTCTCTCTTTTTCCTTATTCCTTCCTCTTATTCCTTCAGTTTTTCTTTTATTTTTTTCCTTTGACCATTCTCTCTCTCTCTCTCTCTCTCTCTCTCTCTCTCTCTCTCTCCCCTTTCTAACAATGACCAATGCAAACTGTCACACAGCTTTCCTTTATTGCCTCCTTTTTCTCGCCCTTTTGACAGGTTCGGGTGGCGGCGGCGGTGGCGACGACGACGGGGCTAAAGTGAGCGGCCCGAGGACAGGTAAGCTTTAAAGAGCCGACTGTCCACCTTAATAATAAAAAAAACACCGACGCCCAGGTGAGAGGAGGGGTTAATTAAAGCCTGATTAGCTCGGGCTGGATGAGGACAGGTATTCTTTTTTTGATGGGGTTTGCGAGCAGGTGAGAAGAGGGGGTAGGGGGTGGAGTGAAGGGGGGGAGGAGGGAAGGGAGGGAGGGGAGGGAAGGGCGCAGCACGCACCCTCCACCTCCCCTCTAACACACACCTCAACACTTTTTTTTTTTTTTTTTTTTACGTCTCCGCCTATTGCGCCGGTAGGCTTGCTTGAGGGGCCTGGATGGTATTCGACCCCAGCCCGTTATGGCGCAGGCAAGTGTTTATAGTGGCGCCATCTTCTCTTGTCGCTTTACGAAAGATCAGAAGAGGCGAAGAAGGGAACAATGAGAAATTGGAGGATAAATGAGAAAGAGGAATTAGGAGATAAACGTTGATAAAGAAGAATGGGAAGAGGAATGGGGATATAAATGGGACAGAGGAATGAGAGATAAATGAGAAACAAAGAGGAATAGGGAGATAAATGTGAGGATGAAGAGGAGTGGAAAGGTAAATGGGACAAAGAGAAATGGAAATATAAAGAAACGAAGAGGAATGAAAAGATAAATGGGAAACGAAGAGAAGCAAAGAAGAATGGGAAGATAAATGGGAATAAGGAGGAATGGGGAGACAAAAACAAATAAAGAGGAGTGAAAAGATAAATGAAAAAAACAAAACAAAAAAAAGGAAAGGGAAATCTGGAAAAGTGGAAAATCTGGAAATAATGGATAAAGGAGGAATTCGAAGATAAAAACATATAAAGAGGAGTGAAAAGATAAATGGAAAACAAACAGAAAGAAGGAAAGGGAAATCTGGAAAAGTGGTAAAACTGGAAAGGAAAATCTGGAAATAACAGGTAGGAAAAAGAAATATGGAAAAGTGGAAAAATTTGAAAGGAAGATCTGGAAATAACAGGTAGACAGGTAAGGAAAAAGAAATATGGAAAAGTGGAAAAAGTGGAAAGGAAAATCTGGAAATAACAGGTAGACAGGAAAGTAAAAGCTGAGAATAAGAGACGAACATTACAGGACAATCTAGGAATAGCTGCAAGAGACCGGTAAACGAACATCACGGGTTAGGGGACGGACAGAGGTCGAAGATGTATTTATAATGTCGATTGTGAGAGATGAAAAGACTCCGGCACCTCGTTGAAGATGTTATAATGACCGCTAATGAAAAAGACTAAGAGGGAGGCCATATCATGCGAAGAACTAACAACATAGACATCCAAAGTAACAGAGTGGCAACCTGGGAATCGTAGAAGAAAGAACCAAGTGAATATGTTAATTAGAACCTTTGCCAGAGCAGGATATAGTACACTAACACCAGGCAGAGGACCAGGTGGAGACATGAAATTAGAACCTTTGCCATAGCAGGAAAGAGTACAATAACACCAGACAAAGAAGCAGGTGTAGACATAAAATTAGAACCTTTGTCAGAGCAGGATAGAGTACACTAACACCAGAAGACGGAGAGGAAAGGAGGATAACATTAGAAAAGGTTTTTGTGATGATGATAGTGATGACGATGAGCTATAAGAAAACGGAACCTTTGCCAGCGAGAGTGGATAAAGTGGGAAGGAATGATGATGATGATGATGATGATGATGAGATAAAAAAACGAGAGAAGGAGGGAGTGTAGGAGAGCAGCTTCTCTTGAACGAGTGACGCGAGGCTTTTTTAAAAACTCATCACATTCCGTTCGCCAGGTAAGGATTTGTTAATTAACGCGCGCCAGGTAAACCTTAAGGGAGGAAGGGAAATAGGAGGTTAGAGGTAATATAGACAGGTGAGGGAGAGACGGATAGGTAGACAGAAGGGTGGACTGACACGTGTCGCACCATTTTCCTCCTCCTCCTCCTCCTCCTCCTCCTCCATCATCCTGGTGGAGATATTTATTAGTTAATGGAACGCAGGTCAGGTCAGATGAGGGAAGGAAAGATAGATCAAACGGACGGACAGGTATGAGACTCGTATAAAAGTAGAAAGACTCACGACTGAAACGAGGGAAAATGATACGTAACTAATACGTGATAAAGGAGAAAATGTAAAAATGGAATAAACGGGAGGAGAGGTGTCCTGATACCCTCCTCTTGAAAGTGTGAAGATATGATGAGTAAAGAAATGAAAAAAGAAAAAAAAACCAGTTAGGTACGACAGGTATTGAAACGACGAGGAAATTAATAAGGAAAGGAAAATTGGATAAAGTAAGACGTGTTTGAATATCAGAATGAGGAACGTAAAGGAGTATGCAACAGACGATACGGTAAAACAGGTGTGAAGATTAAGATGAGTTAAGAAATGAAAAAGGAAAAAAAACAGTTAGGTAGGACAGGTAGGTAATGGAAGGATGAAAAAATGAAAAAGGAAAGGAAAATTGGATAGGGTGAGACGTGTGTAAAGATCAGAACGAGGAAAGGAAAGGAGGATGAAACAGAAGATAAGGTGAAACAGGTATGAAATATGAGTACGACTAAAGAAAATGAAGAAAAAAAGGAAAATAGGTCAGACGAATACTGAAAGATGGAACAAAGAGAGTGAGAGTGAGAGAGTAACGCGTGAGACAGCCGACTAAAGGTAAAGAGAACACGCCCATCTACTCTTTTTTTTTGTCATTATTCAGGTAAGTGGATGGATTAATTAGGGGACACAAAGCCAGGTAAGGAGGAGAGACATCTTTCCTCTCTCTACCTCTTCAGTCAGGTGTAGCAAAAGGGAAAGGTAGATAAAAAAAGACATAAAGAAAATATATCCGTAAAGTTAAAACAAGAAAAAAATGAAAGGGAACCAAAGTAAAAAGAACGAATGTTTTATTTTTTTGTTAAGGGAAAGTCAGATTTATTAGAGAAAGGGAAGGTAGAAAATTTAAATATGGTTAAAAATGGAAGACTTTGGAAGAAAAAATATATATCCGTATTAGTTAGGACATAGTGAAATAGAAAAAAAAAAGAATATGATTAGTTTAAGAAAAGTCAAAATTATGAATTACGAAAAATATATGTATCTAGTTAGAGAAAAAAATAAATGCGTTTAAAAATGGAAGACTTTGGAAGAAAAAAAAGATATCCGTTGAGTTAGAACATAATGAAATAAAAAAAAAGATGATTAGTTTAAGAAAAGTCAAAATTATGAGTTACGAAATTTTTTTTTTTATCTAGTTAGGGAAAAGTTGAAATTATAAATACTGATAAAAAAAATAACGAAGATGACATGTACGTTTAGTTATTGTTGATATTTCTTCTTTGTTCCAGGCTCCATAAGATATTTGTTCGTCTGTTTTTTTTTGTTTTTTTTTTGGGGGGGGGGGGGGAGGGAATAGTTTTTTGTGTATTTCTGAGTTTTCTGAATGATATTGTGCTGGACGGCAGTTTATACTTGTAATGTATATCTTTATTAATATGTATCTGCTATGCTGTAGTCAATAAACCATATATCTATCTCTCTTTCTACTATCGATTTTTTAAGGCTGATTGGGGGAAAGGAAGGAAAATTAAATGCGAATTTGTAAAAAGGTAAAAAAAGAAACTAATAATTTTCCCAAAAGTCTGTGTATGTGTTTTTTTCGTTTATGTTATGTTTGTTTGTGTCTGAAAAAAAAATAGGAAAAGAGGAGGAGGAAACATGGAAACATGGACTAGCAGGCAGCAGAAAACCTGTTGGCTCATTACTAGGCTGCCTGCGTTCAGTGATTTAATCAATCCGTTTGCCATAGGAGTGGCTTGCAGGGAAGGATTAAAGCACATGTACCTACTCTTGGGAACGTTCAGTTCACTCCCGTTGCAGCAAAGTGGCGATCAATGCGTTTCTTGAAGGAGTTGATGGTCTCTGCGCTAACCACTTCTGCAGGAAGGCGGTTCCTGTGGCGAACAACTCTATTCGAGAAATAACTCCTGCTGATGTCGGTATTGCATCGCTTTGCTTGAATTGTTTTTCCGTTGTTTCTTGTTCTCAGGTTAGTTTATAGCGTGAAGAGTTTGGACGTTGCTGAGCTTGTTCAGGTACTTAAATACTTGTATCATGTCTCCCCGCAGTCGTCTCTTTTCCAACGTGAAGAGGTTGAGTCGCTCGAGTCGCTCTTCATAGGGTTTCGTCCTCAGTGATGGTATCATCTTCGTAGCGCGGCTCTGTACTCTCTCAAGTAATTCAATGTCTTTCCTGTAATTAGGAGACCAGAATTGCACGGCGTATTCCAGGTGGGGCCTTACCAGCGAATTATACAAGGATAACATAACTCCCGGCGTCTTGTATTCGAAGTTCCTCGATATGAACCCAAGCATTGTATTGGCTTTCTTACAGGCGGCCTTGCAGTGTTTTGTTTGTTTCAAGTCATTGCTGATGGTGACCCCGAGGTCTCTTTCCTCTTGCACAACATGTAGTGGTTCGCCACCCATGTGGTATGTGTGGTTGCTGTTTCTGGATCCGATATGCATTACTTTACATTTGGTAGTGTTGAAGGACATCTGCCATTTTTCTGACCACCGAGTGATCTGGTCCAGGTCTCTCTGGATAATTTCGCAGTCTACCGTCGTGAGGGCCTTCCCACCCACCTTTGTGTCGTCGGCAAATTTTGAAAGATTGGATTTTAATCCTAGTTCTAGGTCGTTGATATATATGATGAAAAGTATGGGGGAGAAGGAGGACGAGGAGGAGAAGGAGGAAGAGGAAGAGAACGAGGAGGAGGAGGAGGAGGAGGAGGAGGAGGAGAGAATAAACCTGAATACATGTGCAAAGAAATGGGCAATAGTAAAATAACGAGAGAGAGAGTGAGAGAGCAGGAGGTAATTCAGGCTGCGTGGGCGGCATAGAGAGAGAGAGAGAGAGAGAGTAGGTGGTGGTGGTGGAGGAAACAATTCGAGGGCGGTGAGTGCGAGCAAAAGGAGAAAAAGAAAAAGAGGAGAAGGAGGAGGAGGAGGAGGAGGAAAAGAAGGAGGAGGAGGAGGAGGAGGAGGAGGAAAGAAAAGCCGTGAGACAAGACAAAGAAAGATTGGAAGGTCAAGGAAAAGAACACATCCAATAATAATAATGATAATAATAATAATAATAATAATAATAATAATAATAATAATAATAATAATAATAGCGAACCGGTGGAGAGCAGTAGTCTTTTTTTCTCTTTTTCTTCCCTTCCTTTGTTCGTGTAGTAAGCGAAAGGAAGAAATGGAGGTAGAAAGAAAGATAAAAGAGAGGAGGAAAAGAGGAGGGAAGGGGGATGAAAAGAAACAGGGGAATGGGAGGAAATGAAGGAAAGAAGAGAGAAGGAAATCGAGAGGAAGGGGAATAAGGGATGGAAACATAAAGGGCGGGAGGGAGAGAAGGGATTGGTGTGTGTGTGTGTGTGTGTGTGTGTGTGTGTGTGTGTGTGTGTGTGTTTGTGAAAAAGAGAGGCCATATTTCTCTCTCTCTCTCTCTCTCTCTCTCTCTCTCTCTCTCTCTCTCTCTCTCTCTCTCTCTCTCTCTCTCTCTCTCTGGTAACTTCTACATAATTAATTTTGTGCGGTTTTTTAATTCATTTGATGTGTACTTTTTTGTTTTCCTCCTCCTCCTCCTCCTCTTCCTCCTCCTCCTCCTCCTCCTTTTCCTCCTCCTTTTCCTCCTCCTTCTCGTCTCCATCAAAGGCCACAGATACAAAGACGAGTACCAGGCCTGAGAGAGAGAGAGAGAGAGAGAGAGAGAGAGAGAGAGAGAGAGAGAACGTGTGAAAAAAAAGAAAATATGGGAGGAGTCTTAAGCTTAAAATAGTTAGATATGGGTGTGGTCCCCTCCCCCCCTCCCCCCTCTTCCCCCTTTCTTTCCTCCTCGTCCCCTCCCTCCCCTTCCCTCCCTTCCTCCCTCTCCCTTCCTCTCACCTCCTTCCCATATGCTACTGAATACCTTATCTTCCTCTCCTCTTCCTCTTCCTCCATTTCCAATCTCCTCCTCCTCCTCCTCCTCCTCCTTCTTTTTTTTTCTCTCCTCCTCCTCCTCATCCCTTCCCTCATGTTATTGAATACTTTTCTCTCCCCTCTTCTCCTCTCCTCCCTCCTCCTCCCCTCTTCTCCCCTTCTTCATCCCTTCCTCTCTTGCTGTTGCGTCTCTCCCCTTTTTCTCTTTCCTTTCTTTATCTCCCTTCCCTCTCTTCCTTATTTTTGTTCTCTTCCATTCTTTTCTCCGCATTTTTTCTCTCCTGCTTCTCCCTCTCTCCCTCCCTCCCTTTCCTCCACCCCTCCCTCTCTCCCTCCTTCTTTAATACATCTCTATCCCCTGTCCCCTCCTTTCTTTCTCTCCTCCGCCTCTTCCCTTGCTCTCTCTCTCTCTCTTCCATCCGTCTTACCTGCTTCTCTCCTCCCTCCCTCCCGTCCTTTCTTTCTCCCTCTTCCTCCCTTATAGCTCTTGACCCTTTTTTCTTCCCCTCCTTCACTCACCCCCCCTCCTCCTCCTCTTCCTCCTCCTCCTCCTCCTCCTCCTCCTCCTCCTCCTCCTCCTCCCTTCGTACACTTCTCAATTATTTTTTCCTCCTATTGCATGTCTCTCCCCTTCTTCCTTTCAGCTCTCTCTCTCTCTCTCTCTCTCTCTCTCTCTCTCTCTCTCTCTCTCTCTCTCTCTCTCTCTCTCTCTCTCTCTCTCTCTCTCTCTCTCTCTCTCTCTCTCTCTCTCTCTCTCTCTCTCTCTCTCTCTCTCTCTCTCTCTCTCTCTCTCTCTCTCTCTCTCTCTCTCTCTCTCTCTCTCTCTCTCTCTCTCTCTTCTAATCTTTTATAAGTCTTCTCTCCTTCATTCTTGTTATCATTATTATTATCATTTATCGTTTCTTCTTTTCTTCTTAGTCTTTTTTTTTCTTTGTGTTTATTTCGCTTCATCTTCATTTTTCTTCTTTTAATTCTACGTTTGTCTTCTCTTCCCTCTTTATCCTTTTTCCTTTGTCCTCTTTTCCTCCTCCTTCTCCTCCTCCATTCCTCCTCCTCCTCCTCCTCCTCCTCCTCCTCCTCCTCCTCCCAGTCATGGCGTGCGATAGTAAATACTGCTCAGATATTTGTAATTGTTGCACACACAAACACACACACACACACACACACACACACACACACACACACACACACGCTGGTTCGTCACCATGACAACCCGTGACGCTTAACCTTTGACCTGCCTCCCCCCCCCTCCCCCCCCCCTCCCCTCTCCTCCCATCCCTTCTTCCCCTCCTTTCCTCCCCCTCTCCCCTCCCCTCCCCTTCCCTTCCCTTCCTTGTCATCCAAATACGGGACCCCTTTCTCCCTCTTAATATTCTCTCTCTCTCTCTCTCCCCCTCTCCCCTTTCTCCTTCCTCCTCCTCCTCCTCCTCTTTCTCCTCCTTCTCCTCCTCCTCCTCTTCTTTGCTCCTCTTCCATCATAGATATCCTAATACGGTTCATTCTTCCTCCTCATCCTCCTCTTCCTTCTCTTCCTTCTCTCTTTTCCTTCCTCCTCTTTCTCTTCTCTCTCTCACTCTCTCTATTCTCCTCTTTTTGTTATCCTTCCTTCCTCCTCTCTTTGTGTTTCTTTATTTATTCCTTTTGTTTGTTTCTGTTCTCCTTTTCTTCTTTATCCTCGTCTTTTTCTCCTTCTATTTCCTTTCTTTATCATCATTTTCGTTTGTTTTTCCTCTTTTTGCAGTTGCTTAGAGTCGCTTCCTCTTTTTTATCTTTTCCTCCTCCTCCTCCTCCTCCTCCTCCTCTTATTATGTTTCTTTTTACTCTTTCTTCCTCCTCCTCATCCTCTTTCTTCATCGTCTTGTATTCTTCTTCTTGTTCTTCTTTTACTTCTTCCTCTTATTATTATTATTTATATTATTATTCCTATTATTTGCAGTAGTAGTAGTAGTAGCAGTAGTAGTAGTAGTAGTAGTAGTAGTAGTAGTAGTAGTAATAGTTGTAGTAGTAGGAGTATCTTTTCCTCCTTGTCTTTTCCTCCTCCTCCTCCTCTTCTTTACAGTTTTCCTCTTACCTCCTAAACCTTGCTCTCATTTTTCTTTCCACAATATTTCTTCCTTGAACTTCCTCCTCCGCCTCCTCCTCCGTCTCCTCCTCCGCCTCCTCCTCCTCCGTCTCCTCCTCCTCCGCCTCCTGAATCGATATAAGCGGTGTTGCCTTGCATGTGTTTAATTGTTCGCAGAGAGAGAGAGAGAGAGAGAGAGAGAGAGAGAGAGAGAGAGATGTATGTGGAAGCCATCCGTTATTTGCCCCAATTAGTATTTTCTCTTTTTTTTTTTTGTGCGTGTTGATATGGAGACAAACAAACACGACCAGATTGTTGAATGACCTTGTCCCTCCCCCGCCCCCTTCCCCCCTCCCCCTCCCCCTTCCCCTTTTATCCCCTTTCCTTCCCTTCTCTCTCTCTCTCTCTCTCTCTCCTTTCGTCCTCCTCCCCAATTTCCCTCTCCTTCCCCTCTACTCCTTTCCAATCCTCCTTCTCCCCCCTCCTCTTTCCCCCTCCTCCTCCTCCTCCTCTCTCTTCCCTTATTTCCCCTCTCTCTCTCTCTTTCTCTTTCTTCCTCTCTTCAGTACTCATTTTTTTTCTTGTTTTCTTTCTCTTTTTTCTTCCTTTCCGTTTCCATAATTTTCTTTTTCTCATATTTTTCTTCCCTTTTTTTCATTTTTTTCTCTTTTTCAATCTTCTTTTTTTTAATGTTTCTTTCCCTCTTTCTCTTCCTCTCCTCATCCACTTCTTTTTTCCTCCGTTTATTCTTTCTTCCTTTTTTTGCTATTTTCCTTACAGTCTTTTCCTTCTTATTCTTTACTCAGTTTTCTTGCGTCTTTTTTTCTCTTCCCTTCCATCTTGTCTTACTTGCTTCCATCTCTTCCTCTTTCTCAGGTGTTTTCCTCTTCTTCCTCTTTCTTTTCATCCACTCTGTTATCCTTATTTTCCTTTCAGTTTCTTTCCTTTCTTTCCTCTTGTTTTCTCTTCCTTTCTAACTTTTCTTCCTTGCTTTCATCTCTTCCTTTCCTTCTCCTTTTTTCTATCTCTTCATTTTCATTAATTTTCTCTTGTTCATATTTTTCTTTCGTTTTTTTTCCTTCTTTTCCTCTCTCTCTCATCATCTCTTTCCTCTTATTTCCTCTTCTCTTTACATTTTTCATGCTTTGTTTATCTCCCCCTTTATTTTTTTCTCCTCCTTCCTCCTTCGTTCCTCCTTCCTTCCTCCTTCCTTCCTTCCTTCCTTCCTTCCTTCCTCTATGGTCCCTCCTTATCACTCCTTTTTCTCCTTCCTTTGATATTTTTTTTCCTTCCTTTTCATTCTCATCATCTTTTGTTTCCCTTCCTTGTTTCCTTCCGTTCATCCCTCCTTTCTTCCCTTCCTTGATCATCAGTTTCTTCTAATCTTATCTTCTTCATTCTCTGTATTTCCCATCTTTCCTCTTTCTGTTTATTCTTTGTTTCTCTTTCTCCATCGTCATTTGTTTTTAATTCTCTCCTCAACAACATTTTTCTTTTTTTTTCTTTCCTTGCCATCTCTCATAATTATTGTTCCTCCTTTCCTTCATCCTTTCCTTCCTCTTTTCCTTCCCTCTGTCTTATTCTTTATATTTCTTATCCTTCAGTTCCATCTCCCACGCATTTGCATTTTTCCACTCTTTCTTCTACTTTCTCATTTAACTTTTTCTTTCTCCATTACTCTTTCTTTTCCGTTCTTCCGTCCTTCCTTCCTGCTTCATTATCTCTTTCATCTTCTTTCTTCTTCTTTTTCTAATTATCCTTCTCTCTCTCTCTCTCTCTCTCTCTCTCTCTCTCTCTCTCTCTCTCTCTCTCTCTCTCTCTCTCTCTCTCTCTCTCTCTCTCTCTCTCTCTCTCTCTCTCTCTCTCTCTCCACGGTTCACTAAACTTGTATGGAAGACATCATTATATGGACTACCAATAATAATAATAATAATAATAATAATAATAATAATAATAATAATAATAATAATAATAATAACAATAATAATAGTTGTATGTCTTATTACGGATGTTCAGTCGGTTGTATTTTAAGTTATTTTTTTTTTCTTTTTTACTCCATTTTTTCTCTATTTTTTTTTTATTATGAACATCACTAAAAAAAAACTACATTCCTTTGGCTCACCTGTGTTCGGTAACTCATTAAGGTGCTACGGGGCTTACCTTACCTTACCTGTGTGTGTGTGTGTGTGTGTGTGTGTGCGTGTGTAATCTGGATGCAGGTAAGCTGGTAGACTTCATTAGATCACTGTGTGTGTGTGTGTGTGTGTGTGTGTGTGTGTGTGTGTGTGTAAACGGTGTGCACTGTTGGGACCTGTTTCTGAATCATTAAGAGGATAAGGACCTGGTCACCTTCCTCACCTTCGCATCCTCCTCCTCCTCCTCCTCCTCCTCCTCCTCCTCCTCTTGTCTCACTCCTTCCCTTCCTCGTTCTCTCTCTCTCCCCTTCAGTCTCAACACCCTTCTCCCACTTCATTCCTTCCTCCTCCTCCTCCTCCTCCACCTCCTCCTCTTCTTCCTCCTCCTCCTCCTCCTCCTCCTCCTCCTCCTCTGGCCACCTTACTCCCTCACTCTTTTAGCCTCACATCCTTCCTTCTCCTGTTTCATCCCTTCCTCCTCCTCCTCCTCCTCCTCCTCTATTTTTATAACTCTCCCCTCTCCCTCCTATTCTCAAATCCTTTCCTCCCTCCCCTCGATTCCCTCCTTCACCCCTTCCCCCTCCTACTTCCTCCTCAACTCCCCTCTCCCTCTCTCTCCCCCACCTTGATCCTCCATATCCTTCTCTCATTTCATTCCTTCTTCCTTTTCCTCTCCTCTTCCCTCCTCCTGATTTCTCTCTCTGATCTTTTACTCTTCTTCCCTTTTTCTCTCCTTTTATTATTCTTTTTTATCTTCCCTTCTCTTCTCTACAATTCCCTCATATATTTTTTTTACCTTGCTTTTCCTTATGATCTTCATTTCTCCTTTTTCTTCTCCTTTTCTTACTTTTTTTTTTTTAGTTTTTACGCTTCTTTTTCGTTTTCCTTTCCTTCCCTTCACTTGTCTTCTCTTGTCTTCCCTTTGTATTCCCTTCCTTAATCTTTATCTTCCTTCCCTTCCCTTCCTTCCCTTCACTTGTCTTCTCTTGTCTTCCCCTTGTATTCCCTTCCTTGATCTTTATCTTTCTTCCCTTCCCTTCCTTTCCTTTACCTTGTTCCCCCTTCTCTTCCCTTCCCTTGCCTTCCCTTCCCTTTCCTTTTCTTTCCTTCCTTTCCCTTACCTTGATCCCCCTTCTCTTCCCTTCCCTTCCCTTCCCTTTCCTTCCCTTCCCTTCCTTCCCTCTACCTTGTTCTCCTTTCCCTTCCGTTCCCTTTCCTTCCCTTCCCTTCCTTCTCTTTCCTTCCCCTCCCTTCCTTTCCCTTCCCTTCCCTTCTTTCCCTTTACCTTGTTCTCCCTTCCCTTTACTTCCCTTCCCTTCCCTTCCCTTCCCTTCCCTTCCTGGTTCTTCCACTCCACTTAACTCCACCTCCTCTTCTTTCTCCCTTATTCTCCCTCCCTCGCTCTCCACATCTTTCTCACCCCCCAACAACCTCCACCCCCACCCCATCCCCCACCCAATGAGCTGACCCTTTACGCCCCAACAACAGCAGCAAAAAACTATCCCCCCTCACCTCCCCTCACTCCCTATCCTCACCCCCCCCTCATCCACCCCCACCTTCGTTCAGTGACCAGCTACGATTGAGGTGAGGGGGAGAGGGAAGGGGAGGGGGTGAAGGGGGAATGAGGGGAAGGGGAGGATGGGAAGGGGGGGAAGGGGGGAAGGTAGTATCGTGTCCATAATCGGCCACCATCTCAGCGCCCCCTCCCCTTTCCCCCTCCCCCCTCCTCTCCCCCCACCCTCACCTTTCGCCCCTCCTCCCCCTCCCCCCTCCCCACCCTGTCGCCCCGCTTCGCATTTACATAACAGTGTCTAGTTTGAAGTACCCGTATCCCCCCCCCTCCCTTCCCCTCCCCATTCCCCTTCCCTCTTCCCCTCCCTTACTCCGTCCGTCCCCTCACATTCCACCTCTAAACCCTCCTCCTCCTCCTCCTCCTCCTCCTCCTCCTCCTCCCTTTTTCACCTGTAACATCACTTCACCTTTTTTTTTATGGTCGTCGTTGTTGTTGTTGTCGTTGTTGCTTGTCATTATTTTTGTCGCTAACCGCTACTGCTGCTCCTGCTTACCTGAGAGAGAGAGAGAGAGAGAGAGAGAGAGAGAGAGAGAGAGAGAGAGAGAGAGTCGTGCTTTTGGTATTACCTCACACACACACACCTGGCAGTATATAATTAGTTTTCTATTTTACTGTGTGTGTGTGTGTGTGTGTGTGTGTGTGTGTGTGTGTGTGTGGACGCGCGCACGCTCAGGGGAGTCAGTGACATATGTATACATCACATGATGGGTGGTGGTGGTGGTGGTGGTGATGGTAGTGGAGGAGGGGGGTTGGGGTGGGGGTTGATGGTGGTGATGGTGGTGCTGTTGATGTTGGTGGAGGTGATGGTGATGATGAGAGAGAGAGAGAGAGAGAGAGAGAGAGAGCGGGGGAGAATATCCGTGATTCATATCTTTCGACAGCACACACACACACACACACACACACACACACACACACACACACACACGATGCAGATCACATAGTCATTTTTATCTCCCCAACCTTTGCACTCATAATTCATCCTTTTCTTCCTCTATCAACAGTTTTTCTCCCCTTCGCCTTTTTTCCCCCTCCTCCTCCTCTTCCTCCTCCTCATACAGCTATTTTCCCCTTCTTTCATCACCCTCCCAACTCCCCCTCCCCCTCCCCTCCCCTTTTAGTCCCCCTCCACTTCCTACCTGTCTTTTTACCTGTCTGAGCGCCCCCCCTACCCCCCCCTTACCTGGTCTACGTGTATTTCTGTCTGTTCGCATCTCGGTCTATCTCGAAACTCGTGTCAGTGTCTCGTGAGTCAAGTTTCTTATCACTGGTTCATGTCTCGTTCATTTCGACTCTTGCTTCCCTTCAAATGGACTGCGGCAATGTGAGGAGGAAGGGGAGGAAGGGGGGATGAAGATGGGAAGGAGTGGGAAGAGGGGAAAAGTAGGGTGAGGAAGAAGAAGGGAAAGGGGTGAAGAAAGGAGGAAGGGGAAAAAGGAGGAAAGAGGGAAGGGGTGGAAGAAGTGGGAAGAGGGGAAAAAAGTGAAGAAGGGGGGAAGGAGTGAAGAAAGGAAGGGGAAGGAGGGATAAGTGAGGGATAAGTAAGGGAAGGGGGAAGGGGGGGGCAGGGATGGGTGAGTGAGTGAAGGGAGGTTAATCAGAAGGGTAAGTACTCAAGGAGATGGGGAGGAAACGGAGGGAAGGGTGAGGTAGGTGAGGGAGAGTGGGGTGAGGGGGAATAGGGTGAAGGGAGATGGGTAATGAGAGAGAGAGAGAGAGAGAGAGAGAGAGAGAGAGAGAGAGAGAGAGAGAGAGAGAGAGAATCAGAAAGAAGAGAGGTGGGGGAGGAAACGGAAGGAAGGGTGAGAATCGGTGAGGGAGGGGGAGTGCCACAGGGGGGGGGGGGTCAGCCAGGTGCCAGACAGAGCCAAAACACCTTGAGAGAGTGCCAAGGTGGTGGAGGTGGTGTTGCTACGTACACACACACACACACACGCACACACACACACACACACACACAATCACATATGTATTTACTCTTTTTTTTTTTTTGTAACGCTCTTTATTCATTCCCTCCTGTTCCCCACCCTTCCTCCCCTTCTCTCTCTCCCTCCTCCCTCTTTCCCTCTCCCTTTTCCCTCCCTCCCTCTCCCTTTTCCCTCCCTCCCTCTCCCTCCCTCCCTCCCCGCCAGTAATGTATAAAATGTATCATCAAAAGTTTATTCTACATTCAGTATATGCATCGCCATTATTAATCGGAATTATTTATCAATACGTGTAATTTTATTAACTTTTATTAGTAGTGGTATTAGTATTAGTGGCATTAGTAGTAGTAGTAGTAGTAGTAGTAGTAGTAGTAGTAGTAGTAGTAATATGTAGCAGCTGTAACAACAACGAACAACAGTACTAGAACTTGTTGTTACAGCCGCTTTTGTTGTTATTACTTTTGTGTATATAAGAGTAACAGGAGGAGGAGGAGGACAAGGAGGAGGAGGAGAAGGTTGTGGTGGTGTTGAAGGGAGGCATAGGAGGAGGAGGAGAAGGTGGAGGGGGTGCCGGAGGGAGGGAGAGGACATGGTGGTGATGATGATGATGATGGTGGCGGTGGTGGTGGTGGAGGTGTTGAAGAGGTTGTTGGCTGTGGAACGTAGATAAGATCACAACACATGCCACGCAACGCAAGTCTAGCAAAACAAACACTGCTCAAGGTCGTTAGGAGTAGCAACAGCAGAAGTAGTAGTAGTAGTAGTAGTAGTTTTTTTTTACAACAAAGGAGACAGTTCAAGGGCACAAAAAAAGGAAACAATAATAAATAAAAAAAAGCCCGCTACTCGCTGCTCCTACCAAAAAAAAAAATTAAAAGAGGTGGCAGAAAGAGAGGTCAATTTCGGGAGGAGAGGTGTCCTGTTACCATAGTAGTAGTAGTAGTAGTAGTGGCAGTAGTAGTAGAGGGATCTGACAGCCAGCATGCTTGGGGAGGTATGCCAAGACGTCACTACCGAGCCGGCACTGCTTCCCCTGGACGGCGAACACCTTCGGTACAGGACAGCCAATACCTCACAGGAGGCACGGGTTGATGTAAGTGCCCGCGGATTCTGGGTGCGCGGACAGCGGGCGTTCATGGACATCCGCATATTCGACCCGATGGCTGCCTGTCACCGTGAGCTGCCCCTGCAAGCCGCCCACCACAGGAACGAGCAGGAGAAGACAAGGGCATACGGTGAAAGAATCCAACATGTGGATCAGGGCAGCTTCACCCCCCTCGTCTTCACCACATCCGGTGGGATGGGTCCCAGGGCCCAATGCTTCTACGCACGCCTCGCGGTACTAATCTCAGAAAAGAAGCAACAGCCAAGGAGCCACGTTGTCGCCTGGATGAGGTGTCGCCTCTCGTTCTCCCTGCTAAGGTCGGACATCCTATGTCTCAGTGGCACCAGACACTCTGGCCCAAAGCCACCACCATCTCCAATATGGACTATGAAGCCACAGTGGTGGAGAGTGACATTAGGGTGGGTCGGGAGTGACTTGAGTAGGGAAGGAAAGGGGGATCTAGACGTAATAGATGATAGGTGATTTAGTGTCAGGTAGTATTAGTGATATGGTTGGATGCCACAGTCATTAGCGAACAGAGTTGGGGCTAATGACCTCCAAGCTATGGAACCCTCCATGATTATGTGTCGGGAAAATAAACATGGGTGGAGGTATCATTTATGTTGTGTGTAGTAGTAGTAGTAGTAGTAGTAGTAGTTCATTCATTCCTAGACGTCCAATAGATGGGCTGGTTTTGGGGTGGCCCAGGTCGTGACTAGCGTGTGATATGGGGGGCGGGGGAGAGGAAGTGGGTGAGAGATGCATGGTGAGCAGAGAGTGCACTTGACGAGGGTGATGGGAGAGGAGGGGAGGGGGAGGAGACACTAAGGGGAGATGGAGTCGGGTTTAAATATATACTTAGGGTGAATGCACGTGTTTAGTACTCGAGTGGGGGTGGGGGGAGGGGGGAGGAGAGAGGGGGGGGGATGTCACCCTTCACCCTGGGGCTAAACCTTGTGTGGGTGGAAATGGTAACGTGTTAATGGTGACGATGATAGTGGTGATTGTGGTAGTAATGGTAATGACGGTGTTGCTGATGGTATAGTGAATGGTGATGGTGGTGGTGATGATGGTGGTGATGATGATAATGGTGGTGGTGATGCTGGTAGTGATATATAATTTTTTTTTTTTTTTTACAGCAAAGGAGACAGTTCAATGGCATAAAAAAAAAGCCCGCTGCAATGGTAATGATATAGGATGGTGTGTATGTGATATAGTTGTTTTAGAGGAAATGGAAGTGATGTTGGGGTAGTGGTACTGGTGGTGTTGACAAGGGTGGTGGTGGTGGTGGTGGTGATCAGGGTTGTGATAATGGCGTTGACTCGTGCGGTATTGATTTATTGTATTCCAAATAGCACGGATTATGTATTATTTGTACGTGGCGCCGTGCTGGTGGTGGTGGTAGAAACGGTGGTGGTATTGCGTTCTGGGAGTTTCGTGGTGGTAGGGGGGGAAAGGTTGAAATGGAAGTTGTTGGTGTTGTTGTTGTTGTTGGTGGTGGTTATGGTGGTCGAAACGGTGGTGGTATTGCGTTCTGGGAGTTTCGTGGTGGTAGGGAGGGAGAGGTTGAAATGGAAGTTGTTGTTGTTGTTGTTGGTGGTGGTGGTGGTGGTGGTCGAAACGGTGGTGGTATTGTGTTCTGGGAGTTTCGTGGTGGTAGGGAGGAAGAGGTTGAAATGGAAGTTGTTGGCGTTGGTGTTGTTGTTGTTGGTGGTGGTGAACAACAACAACAACAACAACAACAACAACAACAACAACAGTAAATAGAAGAAAATCTTTTGTGGTCATATTGATTAACCAGTGAAGTCTACCATAATCATTTCACTAGAAGTAGGAGTCGTAGTAGAAGTATTAGTATAGTAGTAGCAACAACAGTAGCGGTAGTAGTAGTAGTAGTAGTAGGAGGAGGAGGAGGAGGAGGAGGAGGAAGAGGAAGAGTACCATTACCATTACCACCAGTACATACTTAAAGCAGCAGTGTTCCTAGTAGCCGTACAAACAGCAGCAGTAGTCGGTAATTGTAGTAGTAGTGGTAGTAATAGTAGTAGTAGTAGTAGTAGTAGTAGTAGTAGTAGCAGTGGCAGCATCAAAGGCAGCAAACGGGGAATTGAAAAATACCATTAGAAAAAAGTGACATGGAATAGATATGTCGCAGTCCACACGGCTCCGACCCCCCTCCCCCTTCCCCCTCCCCTCCCTCTCCTCTTCCTCCCTCCACCTTCGCCCCCCTCCACGCCCTCCCCCCCACTCCTCGCCTGCAGCCTCCCTCCACCCACACCTTCCCGCCCCGGTGGTGATATATTGCCGGTGAAAAATAACGTGTGCTCAAGAGAGAGAGAGAGAGAGAGAGAGACAGGCTGACAGACAGACAGAAATATATATACACAAAAGCGAATCTGAGACACACACACACACACACACACACACACACACACACACACACACACACACACACACACACACACACACACACAGAGGGACAAACAAACAAACAATATAAAGACCAAAGAGAAAGAGACCACTCATTAAAGAGAGAGAGAGAGAGAGCAACTATGTATGTGCATCCGTGTAATAATGGAGATTTATTTATCAGGAACATCAGCCACGACTCTCTCTCTCTCTCTCTCTCTCTCTCTGTTTACTCTTCTTTCGCTGTGTGTGTGTGTGTGTGTGTGTGTGTGTGTGTTCGAGAGAGAGAGAGAGAGAGAGAGAATTTATATCCTATTCATCGGACATAGTTTTATTAAGTTTCACAAGGTTGTTCAGGTCCCACAGACAATGTCCAGACGAGGTGCTTGCCTCTGAACCTTAGTGAGATTCGCAAGACGGCCGCCAAGACGCTGCATTTCTGCCTCCGCCAATATTCAAGTGGAGGAAGTGGCGGTCGAGTCTGTCTTCAAATAATTCAGTCGTGTTGCACTGAGGCAGGCGGGAGCTTATTCCATTAGTGTTCAACAAGGGCGGTGAAGGATAATGCGGTGCGGTGTGAATTTACTTTTGTTTACACTTGAGTTGTGTGCCAATCTGCCTCCTTCGTCGAGTTATATTGGTCATAGAGAGTTTGAATTTATCCACATTCGTTAAGTCATTAGATATTCTGAATCATTCGACAAGCTAGTTTCCTCAGAGGCGGCGCTTCCAAGGAGAATATTTAAGACATTACGGCCTTTCCTCTTAGGGTTTGTTGCATGAGGAATAGATCATCTTTGTTGTCCTACGTTGAACATTATCAACAACATGCTTCGCTTGGCGTGGAGACCAAAACCTGCACTTTTTGTATGGGAAGGTAATCCTCTATTCTTAACCCCTTGCCTGCGGATTTAGAAGAATACATCACCAGGCTACAGGAATGGAACAAAAAGTGGCTGCTACAATACACTGAAAAAATGGAATCCTGGACCTTGGGAGGGGATATCCAGCATACCAATACCACATGGAAAACACTCCACTATCCACCACAGAGGCAGAGACAGACATGGGAGTATGTTACCAGGCTACCACTGAAGGCCAAATCCGTGCCAATCGCAGCGGACGGGTTAAAGAAACTGCACCGCGCATTCTAAGTAAGGTCTGACTAATCAATTGTAGGGAGTAGTGGTCCCGCTTTAGTCTTGAATGAGGAGTTTCCGTTTATGAAGCCCAGTATTCTCTTTGCTTCATATGTTGCCTCATGTATCAAGACACCTCTCCACCCAAAATTGACCTCTCTTTTGGCTACTCTTTACTTTTTACTTTTGTGGGAGCGGCGAGGAGCGGGCTTTTTTTTTTTATACCCTTTTTGTTGCCCTTGAGCCGTGTCCTTTGATGTACAAGAAAAAATGCATGGCGGGGAGAGTTTGAGGTTTTGCTCCCAGAAATCTTTACACACTGTACGATTCGTGGCTGAGCACTGATTGTTATATTATCGAACTTCCTGTACTTAGTGTCCACTTGAAAAATATGGGAGGTATCTATATTAAAGGGCAGAGAGAGAGTTTAGCGTTACTTTCAGGTGACAAATCAAGTGTTGGCATGAACTGTATAATCAGAGACAGGGGGAGGGACGTGGCACACTCTCTCTCTCTCTCTCTCTCTGTCTCATAAACATTACCCAAGTTGGGAACACCTGAGTCCCTCCTCCTCCTCCTCCTCCTCCTCCTCCTCCTCTCTCCGATGTCTCATTCCCCTCTTATATTTTCCTCTCAACCTCTCTCTCTCTCTCTCTCTCTCTCTCTCTCTCTCTCTCTCTCTCTCTCTCTCTCTCTCTCACACACACACACTGTATCGTTTAATTTCGTCTTCATTTCCTTATGTTTTCGTTTCGTCGTGTTTGATTTCACTTCATCTGATTAGCCAGCTCGGTATTCATTCCTCCTCCTCCCCCTCCTCCTCCTCCTCCTCCTCCTCCTCTTCCTTTTCCTCCTCCTCTCCCTATTCCACCTCCTTGCTCCTTATAACTCCGCCTCTCCTTCTCCATTTCCTTTCTTTTCCTCCTCCTTCTTCTCATCCTCCCTCTCCTCCTCCTTTTCCTCCTCCTCCTCCTCCTCTCCCTATTCCACCTCCTTGCTCCTTGTAACTCCGCCTCTTCTTCTCCTTTTCCTTTCTTTTCCTCCTCCTTCTTCTCATCCCCCCTCTCCTCCTCCTCCTCCTCCTCTTCCTTCTCGTCTCTCTATTCCACCTCCTTGTGACTCCGCATGCCCTTCTCTTTCCCTTCCTTTTCCTCCTCCTTCTTCTCATCCCCCCTCTCCTCCTCCTCCTTCACCCCTTTCAATCATTTTACCTCTTCCCATATTTCTTTTCCCCCCTCATATCGCCTTTCGTGTACCTCATCACTCCGTCGCCCCTCGCTTCCCCTCTCTCCTCCCCTCTTCTTTCCTCCCCTCCTTCTCTCCGCCCCCTTCCCCCCCTTTCCCTCCCCCCCCCTCCCAGTATTTATAGTTGGATCCATAAGTTGGCTGCCAAGTAAGTCACCTCGAGAGATTTTTTTCATGTTAAATTTGCACCTGAAGGCAAACCAACTACAGCGTCTCCTCCTCCTCCTCCTCCTCCTCCTCCTCTTCTTCTTCTTCCTCATGGTTCGTTTCCCCTCATGACCAGATGGAAAGGAATGAAGGGAAGAAGGGGAGGAGGGACCACCATAGCTATAACCAACGCTCTCTCTCTCTCTCTCTCTCTCTCTCTCTCTCTCTCTCTCTCTCTCTCTCTCTCTCTCTCTCTCTCTCTCTCTCTCTCTCTCTCTCTCTCTCTCTCTCTCTCTCTCTCTCTCTCTCTCTCTCTCTCTCTTCTTTATCACGTGGCTCTTCGCTCAGGAATCACATTAAACCCTCTTACCATATGGCTCTTCCTCCTCTTCTTCCTCCTCCTCCTCCTCCTCCTCCTCCTCCTCCTCCTCTCCTCCTCCTCCTCGTTCCCCTCCACAAGTCGATAACAAGCGCATCTCTCCTTCTCCTCCTCCTCTTCCTCCTCGCCACACACTGATTTCCTTCTCCTCCTCCTCCTCCTTCTTCTACCGCAAGAAAGGAAAAGGAGAGACGAAAGTGAGGAAAGAGAGAGTTGGAAATAAAGGAAGTGTAAGAGAGAAAGAGAAACGAGGAGGAGGAGGAGGAGGAGGAGGAGGAGGAGGAGAGAAACGAGGTGTGAAGATGAGTAATTAGGTTTGAATGTGAGAGAGAGAGAGAGAGAGAGAGAGAGAGAGAATAGGCAAGTTCGAGAGAAGTGTTTTAATAAGAGTGCAAAAGAATCATTAAGAAAGAGAGAGAAAGAGGAAAAATAATGATAGATAATTATGAAGAGGCAAAAAAAAAAGAGAGAGAAAAAGAAACCCGCATGGCGACGAAAAAAAAAGAAGAAAACGCGTGAGGGAAAGAATGCAAGTCATAGGAGGAAAGAGAGCGAGAAAATATGTATTATTGAAGAAAAAAAAGAAGAAAAAAAAATCAACCGGAAACTAAAAAACGAAGAAGGAAAACGACGAAGAAAAAGAATTAATGGGAAGCTGAGAAGAAATAAATAAAGAAATAAAGAAGGAAATGAAGGAAATGAAAAAGAATTAGTGGGAAGCTGAAAATAAATAAGTAAAGAAGTAAAGAGAGAAAGCAAGGAAAAGATAAAAAGTGAAGAAAAAAATAGAAAGAAAGAAAAAGGAAGAAAAGGGAATTAAGAAGGAAAAAAAGAAAAAAATGAAAACGTTAAGAAAATGGAAGAAAATACGAAGGAAGAAAGAGAAAAAGGAGAGAGAAAAGAAAGAAAAAATGAAAGGAAAGAAAGAAAGAAAGAAAGAACGAGAGAAAAGAAAGAAATCAAGACACAAAGCGGAGAGAGAGAGAGAGAAGACAAGATGCAAAATGAGAGAGAGAGAGAGAGAAATGGAAGTAAAGACAATAAAAATAGGAGAGAGAGAAAACAAAAGCGGGAAGAGGAAAAATCAATAACTGGCAAATACGAAAATAGGAAAAGAGGAAAAGATGAAGAAAGAAGGAATGAAGAGGAGAAGAAAGAAGAGAAATAAATGAAAGAAAAGAAAGTGTGAAAAGATAAAAAAAACAGAAAGGATAAAACAAGAATAACGATCAAGAAAGAGAGGAAGAATAAGAAAAGGGGAAAACAAAAAGACATAAAAGGAAACAAGGAATAAAGGTTGAAGGAATGAATAGTAGAAGAAAGAAGAGAAATTAATAAAAGAAAATAAAGTCTGAAAAGTGGAAAACGGAAAGAATAAAACAAAAATAACGATCAAGAAAGAAAAGTATAATAGGAAAAAAAGAAAACATATGAACACAAAAGAAAGAACAAAGAATGAATTATTGAGGAGTAAAAAAAAAAACGTGAAAATTAAAGAGAAAGAAAAAAAGGAAAAGAAGAGGGGAAAGGAGAAAGAGAATCATAATAAAAACGAAAGGAAAGTGTAAAGAGAGGAATAATGATAATGAAGAAAGAAAAGAAGAGTTCGAGAAAAAAAATGAATAATGAGAAGAAAAGAGAATGAAGAAAAGGAGTGAAAGAAAAGTGAGAAAAGTTAAAACCCTAAAAAAAGACGATAGAGAAAAAAAGAAAGAACATGAGAATGGAATAAAAATGAAAGAAGGAATTAAAAAAGAAAGATTAAAAAAAAAGACGGTGCTTAAAGAATGAAAGTCGGACATGAGAAAGGAAAGTGAGAGAGAGAAAGTGAAAAAATCGAGGAATGCAAGTCAGAGGGAACAGAGAGAATAAAGATGACAGAGGAGGAGGAGGAGGAGGAGGAGGAGGAGGAGGGAAGACCAAGAGAGTAAGAACAGAAAAAAAATAACTGAAGGGGAGGAGGA
>NC_066543.1:1936064-1941064 GCF_024679095.1 Eriocheir sinensis
TTGTTTTTAGGGGTGTTTGTGCCCCCTGACCCCTTCTTCCCTTCCCTCCTCCTCCCCTTCCTCCTCCTCCTCCTCTTTTCCCCTCGCTTTCCCTTCCCCCTCGTGGCTCCGTTTTCTTTTCTTTTTTCTTCTTATCAGTAAAGTTTTCCCCACTCTTCTTTTTTTTTCTTTTTTCTTTTTTTTTCGAAGCGTTGTTTCAGTCCTTTGGGAGGCGATCTGTTTTCTCTCTCTATCTCTCTCTTTCGTTCTTGATTTTTCTTCCTCTTTTTTTTTTTTTTTTACTTTTTCGCTTTCCTCACTGGATTGAAGCAGCTCGTGTTGTCCTGAATCCTGTTATTGATCCTTTGTTTGTTTGTTTGTTTGTTTGTTTGATTGTTTTTTTCTTTCTTAGATTTCTTCCTCGTTTTCTTTCTTCTATTGCGATTCGGATTTTCTTCTTTTTCTTACTTTCTTATGTATCTTCTTTTTCTTTTTCTTATTTTTTCTTATTTTTCAAATTTTTTTCTTATTTTTCTTATATTATTATTTTTTCTTATTTTCTTATTTTCTTATTTATCTGTACTGTTTTATTCTTGTTTATTTGTTTGTTTGTTTACCCGTTGTCTCTCACTGTCCTCTCTGAATTGCTTTGTTTTTTTTACGTTCGGTTCTGTGTTTTTATAGTTTTTCTCTCTCATGTCTTTATCATCTCTATTCCTTCGACATCCATAAATTTATCAAACCTCTTCTTGAATGTATCTATGGTATTGGCACTCACAAGATGGCTGCCGAGTTTGTTCTTCTCATCCACCACTCTATTACTAAACAATTCTGACCTATGTCTATGTCGAATCCATTGCTACGTGTTCTACCTGGCTCTCTTACCATCAGAACCTAATTAATTTCCCCCTTATTATGGTCTTTTCTCCATTTATATAATTCGATCAAGTGTCCTCGCACCCTTCACCTTTCCAGAGGATGCAGAATTAATTGTTTAAGTCTATCCTCATAAGGCAGACTCGCAACCCTTGAATCATTTTTGTCATCCTCCTTCATCATACCTTCCTTTTTCTTCCTCTCGTTTGTTTCTTTCACTCTCACTCTCACTCACTTTGCACAGATTTTAACCTCTCACTGTCCATTCTACTCGACATAATCTTCCAAATTAGGATTGAATAGATAGAAAGTAGAGGAATGTATGTGTCGCAATACTTATATTCTTCGGTAACACTCAGCTGTCACCTTCTTCTATAATAAACATCCTCGGTCTATCCTTAACTCAAAATCTTAACTGGAAACCTCATATCTCCTCACTTATTAAATCAACTTCCTCGAGATTGGGCATTCTGAATGGTCTCCGCCAGTTATTTTCCCCCTTCCAGATGCTATCCATATACAAGGGCCTTGTCCACCTCGTATGGAGTATGCATCTCACATGTCGGGGGGAGGGGTGGGGTCCACACACACAGCTCTCTTTGTCTCATCAACTCTTCTCGTCTTACTGACAGTCTTCTATCTCTTAAATTCCACAGCAGTGTTGTATCTCTTTCTATTTGCTATCGATATTTTTATGCTGACTGCTCTTCTAAACTTGCTAACTGCATGCCTCCCCCCTTCCCGAGGCACCGCTGCACTCGACTTTCTACTCTAGCTCATCATTATACTGTCCAATTCCCTTATGCAGGAGCTGACCAGCATCTTTATTCTCTCATCCATTTTACTGGTAAACTCAGTAACAGCCTTCCTTCGTCTGTATTTCCTTCTGCTTACGACTTGACCTCCTTCAAAAGGAGAGTATCAAGCTTTTTTTTTTTTTTTTTCGCCCTCGGTCTGCTTCCTTTCCTGTAGAAAAAAGTGACCAGAACTGACCTCACAATGGAGCTGCGATCATTTGGTTATTCTTGTTCTCCCGTTCTCCCCTCGTTCTTTCCTTTTTTTCCCCATTTCTTTAGTTTATTGTTCCTTCCGTTCTCTCTTCCCCTTTTCTTCATCTCCTTCTCTTCATACGTGTGCCTGCTTTCTCTCCTTAGTTTTCTTCCCTTTCTCTCTTCATTTCCTTTATTCTTCTCCCTGTATCTTTTTCTCCTCTTTATTTTTCTCTTGCTCTCTTTCCCTTCCCTATTCCCCTCTCCTTCATTTCCCGTTTTTCACCCCGTCATTAATTCGCAGTTTGTTGGATGCTTCATTTAATTATGTAATGATTTCTCGCCCATCCATCATTCACGCCTTATCTGGTTTCCTCCTCCTCCTCCTCTTCCTCCTCCTCCTCCTCCTCTTTCCTGTCCTCCTTATCCTCTCTCTCTCTCTCTCTCTCTCTCTCTCTCTCTCTCTCTCTCTCTCTCTCTCTCTCTCTCTCTCTCTCTCTCTCTCTCTCTCTCTCTCTGGGTGAACGTAAATACGAACGAACGCCAATTAGGTCACGTTCCCACCTGTCTGCCAAAAGGTGTGCCTGTGATCTATATCCCTCCCCCCCTCCCCCCTCCCTCCCTCCCTCCCTCATCTCCTTCATTTCCATCATCTCCCTCACCTCCATCATCTGCATCACCCCCCCCCCTCATCTCCTCCTCCCCACCTCTCGCTCTCTCCCTAACCTCCCTCATCTCCCTCATATCCATCATCATCTTCACTTCACCTCCCTCTTTCCCTCCCTCTTCCCCCTTCCTCCCTCCCTCACCTCCCTCATTTTCATCCTTTCCCTCACCCTCCCTCCCTCCATCTCCTTCCCATCTTCAACTCCCTAACCTGATCCCCCTCAAATACTCTCCCTCCCTCACCTCCTTTTCTCTGTAACCTCCTTCCCTCCCTTTCCTCTCCCTCCCTCCTTCCTTCCATCATTCTGTTATCCGCCCCTCCATCCCTCCCTCACCTTCCTCCCTCCTTCCCTCATAACTCCATCTCTTTCTCCTTTCATTCTTCATCCTTCCTTCTCTCCTCTCGTTAATCTCTTTCCTTCATTCACTTATGCATTCCTTTCGTTCCTCTCTTCCTACCATTCCTCCTTTCTTCCTCCTCCAACATTTACTTTATTTCCTCATTCATTCATTCATTATTTATTTATTTATTTATTCATTCCCATCTTCCATTGCATCCTCTCCATCTCAATCCCTTCCTTCGCTGTTTTCATCCCTTTTTTACCTTTTCTCACCCTCCCTTCCTTCCATCTCTCTCCTGCCTTCCATTCCTCCCCTTCACTTCTTTGTCCCTTTCCTTTTTTTCCCTTCCTCTTTCCCATCCATTTTTCGCTTCTCCTTTCCATCCTTCTCTCTCCGTCTCTTCCTCCTTTCATCCCTTTGTTTTTCCATCTCCTCCTCCCTGTCCTCCTCCATTCGAGAGAGAGAGAGAGAGAGAGAGAGAGAGAGAGAGAGAGAGAGAGAGAGGGAGGAAGAAAAGATTCGTGCCTCTCTCTCTCTCTCTCTCTCTCTCTCTCTCTCTCTCTCTCTCTCTCTCTCTCTCTCTCTCTCTCTCTCTCTCCGGGCTAAAATGTCAGGAAATCACTTTTTTTCTATAATCTTTATTTATTCATTTCGTCCATTTATTTTTCATTTATTGGAGTCTTAATTTATTCATGGTCTGTAATTGTCATTGATTTTATGTTACTCTCTCTCTCTCTCTCTCTCTCTCTCTCTCTCTCTCTCTCTCTCTCTCTCTCTCTCTCATGTGCAAAGGTTAGATTATATAAGTGGATTTGTTATCCACTTATATAGTGGACATTCTGTAACCTTTGTGACAGAGAGAGAGAGAGAGAAGAAGAAGAGATAGGCTGCTGTCGAGTGATGGAAGACAACATGGGTGTGAAATGAGGGTTGATGAGGATGATGACAATTAAAAGTAGACAGCACAGAGGAGAGAAGGAGGAGGAGATGCAATTTTAAAAAGCAATAACAACATCAGCAGTAATAGCAGCAGTAGTAATAGCAGTAGTAGTAGTAGTAGTAGTAGTAGTAGTAGTAGTAGTAGTAGTAGCAGTAGTAGTTGTTGTAGTAAGTGGAATATACATTTTGAGAAGGCGTGAAAGATTAGAGAGATGAAGAGAGAGAACGTGAGGTCAGGAGGGGTAGCCGGATGAGAGAGAGAGAGAGAGAGAGAGAGAGAGAGAGAATGAAAGTGCGTGATAAAGAGGAGGAGATATTGAGAGCTCAGCGAACGTACGAGAAACAGAGGAAGAGAAATGGATGAGGAGGAAAGGAAGTAACAAGAAGAGAGAGAAAGTTGAGGAAGGACAAAGAAGAGGGAAGGGATAGGGATGTGGATTGAGAACGATGAAGAAGACAACGAAGAAAAGTGAGGAGAGGAATGACAAAGGATAGAAATGCAATACGAAAGGGACGAGATGAGGAAAAGATAACTGAAAATATATAAAGAAAATGAATAAGTTAGGGAATACGAAGGGAAGAAGGGAAACGAATGAGGGAATGAAGGGGAAATGGGGAATAAGGGGAATGAAGGGAAGAGCACGAACCCATCTCTACCCCTTTCTTTCTAATGGTGAAGTAATGGGGACGTGGCGGGGGAGGAAATGGGAGTAGGAGGAGGAGGAGGAGATGGAGGAGGGGGGACTTGTCACACCTGTTGTTTGGGGACTGGTGAGGGGAAGCACAGGTGTGTGTGTATGTGAGTGTGTATGTTTGTGTGTGTGTGTGTGTGTGTGTGTGTGTGTGTGTGTGTGTGTGTGTGTGTGTGTGTGTGAGCCCGCGCGTGTGTGTGTGTGTGTGTGTGTGTGTGTGTGACGGTGACGAACAGACGACCAGACTGCACCCACAGAGAGAGAGAGAGAGAATTCACTCCAGAATTAAACACAGGCATATACATAAATGAATCGATACACACACACACACACACACACACACACACACACACACCGCTGCGGTAGCTCAATCGGTTAGAGCGCCGCGCTGCAAGGCTTCACGGCCAAACAGGCGGCGGTTCGAGCCCCGCTCTGCCGGATTGTTTCCGTTGACTAGGGGTGGTTACTTTCCCCCCTTGAGCAAGGGGAATGGGGTGTGTGGTGTGTGAGGTCCTGG
>NC_066543.1:1946064-1951064 GCF_024679095.1 Eriocheir sinensis
CTCCTCCTCTCTATATAACTGCGGCTTTTCTTCCTTCTTTTTTTTTCTTTTCCTCCTTTGTTTCTCTCTCTCCTTTCTCTTCTTCCCTCTCTTATCCTCATCTTCTCCCACTCCCACTCTTCACCCCTCTCCCTCCTTCCCTTTTCCCCTTCCATCTCTCCCTCCCTCCCAGCCGGCCATTTCTTTCGCCAAATCTATAAATATATTTTTGCCCCAAGAGCTTCAGGTGAAAGAGTTTGTTCAGAAGGCGAAAGTTGGCCCTCACCACCACCACCACCACCACCACCACCTGTGTCTATCACCACCACCACCATCATCTCCTCCACCTGTATCTACCACTATCTCCACCATCACCACCACCACCACCACCACTCTCACCTGTACCTATCATCATCATCACCACCACCACTGCAAGCGCCACGACATCCACCACCACCATCACCACCACCACCACCACCACCTCCACCACTATCCTTGTTTGTTTAGGTAGTTTCTTTTGTTTGTGTGTGCGTTTGTTTGTGTTGTGTTGGCATCGTGTTGTTCTTATAGTCTTGTTGTTTATGTTGTTTTTGTTGTTGTTGTTGTTGTTAGAATTATCATCATCGTTTTCTCTTGTTCCTTTCTTTTCATTATATGTCGATATTGAAGATGGATTTTTTTTTTATAAGATGAGTGAGACAATAAGGAGAGAACGAAGGAAGAGGAAAAGAGAGGAAGAAAAGAGAGGAGGAAGAATAGTAAGGAGGAAAAGAAGAATGGGAAACCGTGAGAGAACGAAGGAAGAGGAAAAGAGAGGAAGAAAAGAGAGGAGGAAGAATAGTGGGAAGGAGAAGAATGGGAAACCGTGAGAGAACGAAGGAAGAGGAAAAGAGAGGAAGAAAAGGAGGAGAAGGAATAGTAAGGAGGAAAAGAAGAATGTGAAAACGTGAGAGAACGAAAGAAGAGCAAAAGAGATGAAGGAAAGAAAGGAGGAAAAGAAGAATAAGAAAACGTGAGAGAACGAAACAGGAGCAAAAGAGAGGAAGAAAAGAGAGGAGGAAGAAATAATGGGGAGGAAAAGAAGAATGGGGAAACGTCAGATCTGTATTTCCCTCCTTCTTTACATTCTCTCCTCTACTTTCTCTCCGTGGATCTAATTCTCTCCAAAATATCTCGCTGGTCATTATCCCCTGCTGTGAGAG
Source organism: Eriocheir sinensis (assembly GCF_024679095.1). Classification (NCBI taxonomy): domain Eukaryota; kingdom Metazoa; phylum Arthropoda; class Malacostraca; order Decapoda; family Varunidae; genus Eriocheir; species Eriocheir sinensis. Next base: position 1,947,246 of record NC_066543.1, read on the forward strand.
GAGAGGAGGAGGAGGAGGAGGAGAAGGAGGTAGAGGTGGTGCTGGTTGTGATGGAAATAGAGATGGTTATAGTAACGAAGAAATATTGGGAAAGAGAAGAAAAGAAGAAACAAAATGAGGAAAGAAGAAAGAGTCGGAGGAAAAGAATGATTATAATATGGAAATTGAAGAGGAGAATGAAGATGAGATGGAAATGGAGGAGGAACAGGGTGAAGGAATAGATGGAAATAGACAGAGGAGAAGAAGGATATGGAAGTGAAGGAAGAGGAGGAGGAGAAGGAGAAGAAAAGGGAATGAAATGAGAGAAGAAATAGGGAATAGAAAAGAGGGGAAAAAAGACCAGGAATGGGAGATGAGAAAAGGAGGAGGAGGAGGAGGAGGAGGAAAGCGTTAGTCTCCAATAAGCTTTTTCTCATCCAAAAGCATATTACCTTTGACCTCTCTCTCTCTCTCTCTCTCTCTCTCTCTCTCTCTCTCTCTCTCTCTCTCTCTCTCTCTCTCTCTCTCTCTCTCTCTCTCTCTCTCTTTCAGAATAAGAGTGTTTTATGCGTCATTTCTCGCCCTTATCGCCCTTATCGCTTCCTTTATCAGCCCTGCATCGCCGCGGACACACGCCGAGCCACCTGACGCTGATTAGGAGGCACGGGGCAGGTGAGCCACGTGGAGGAGGGGGGGAGGGGGGGGAGGTGATTGCATTTTCCGTGTGTCTATCAAAGGTGTGTCACGTGGACGGCAGGTGTGCGTGTGTGTGTGTGTGTGTGTTATTGTTGTAGTGGTTGTTCTTGGTGGCAGTGGAGGTGTTGGTTGGTGGTTGTGGTGGTTGTGGTGGTGGTGGTGGTGGTGTTTTTTTTTTATCGTCCATGTTGGTGTTGTGTGTTTTGTTGCTGTATGTTGTTGTTGTTGTTGTTACTGTTGTTGTTATTGTCTATTTTCTTAATATTACAATCATTATTCTTAGTTTATTTCTTATTCTTTGTATTTTTATTATTATTATTATTTTGTTCATCTGGTGAGCAATTTTCAATGTGATCATGTTTTAATGTTTACCTTATTTTTTCCTTCACTTTCTTCCACCATCACTGCCTTTGTCCCCATCAACCACCCACCCATCAATACTATAATTTCCTTACTTCCTATCACCATCATCATCATCATTGCTGTCATCATTATTATCATCATCATTACCGTCATCATTATTACTGCCATTATTTTCTATTACTATTCTATCACTATTATTTTCAACAGGTGCAAAGGTTTACCTGTTTGATGGAGAGCGTTGTTTTGAGGGTAGGGGGGGGAGGGGGGAGGTCACGTGACGTTTGATTAATTATATTTTGGATGAATTATTATTTTCACGCTTCTTTTCCACGTGATCAGTATTTTTAACATATATTTTTCCACATTCATTTCCTGTCAACTCTTAATTAACGTGTAACCTTTCCATCGTTGTCACATTTACGTTTATTTTCTTATCAGCACAAATTTCCTTATCTAATCATCTATATTACCCTGCATTTTCCTGTCATATGGATATTTTTACATTCAAGTATTAATTAAAGTATAAATCATTTTGTCTCCAAGTATCAGCGTTAATAACTTTTTTTTTTCATTTATCGATTCATTTATTAACTTTTTTATTTCTATTTCTATTTTATTTATTTTTATTAGATTGTTTTTTTCATGAGGATCATCTCCCATTCCTGGTCTTTTCCCCTCTTTTCTATTCCCTATTTCTCCTCTCATTTCATTCCCTTTCCTTCTCCTTCTCATTCTTCTCCTCCTCTTCCTTCACTTTCATATCCTTCTTCTCCTCTCCCTATTTCCATCTATTCCTTCACCCTGTTCCTCCTCCATTTTCATCTTATCTGCATTCTCCTTTCGTACAATTATCTAAGTCCTTATTTTTTGCCCTATTTCTTCATCATCATTTGTCCTTAGTTTCTGGTGTTTACTTATGCACATCACATCTAGTATTATTTATCGGTATTTTCATCACCTGCTATGCTAAGACCTTCCCATCATCATCCCCATCTACCTAATTTTGAGTGTGACCTGTTTGTTCTTACGTGCTTATACATCTACCTCATCCACATTCATCCACCTGACGCTATTTTATCGTGTCTACTTATTCACATGTCGTAATCTACCAATACATAAACGTTTTTCTATCATTACCTATGCAATTGGGTCCCTATTATTACGTATCTACCTGCTGCTTCTATCTCCACATCTCTCATTACATAAACGTTTCTATCACGAACTATGGAAATGTGTTTCTATTATCAACATCATCTCTACATCATATACAACAATATATATCCATTTTTTTCTACAACTATGTAAATGTGCTTCTATCATCAACATCATCTCTACATCATATACAACAATATATATCCATTTTTTTCTATAACTATGTAAATGTACTTCTATTAACAACATCATCCCTACAACATCTACAACAATATATATCCATTTTTTTCTATAACTATGTAAATGTGCTTCTATTAACAACATCATCCCTACAACATCTACAACAATATATATCCATTTTTTTCTATAACTATGTAAATGTGTTTCTATTAACAACATCATCTCTACAACATCTACAACAATATATATCCATTTTTTTTCTATAACTATGTAAATGTGCTTCTATTAACAACAACATCTCTACATCATCTACAACAATATATATACATTTTTTTTTCTACAACTATGGAAATGTGCTTCTATTAACAACATCATCTCTACATCATATACAACAATATATATCCATTTAAAATCCCTTTTCACCTCCTGCTTATATCTCTACATCGCCTTGTATGCCAACCTAGAAGTGTCGATGTTTGTGTATCCTTTAACCATCGATCTCTATACCCGCACCTCCTGTTTGTTGATATTTATGAGGGTTTCCGACAATCTATCAACCTCCCCCGCTTTGATGTCACGAGGGATGAAGAGAGTGACCAAGAGAGTGAAGAGAACCGGCCCAGGTGTTAGGATTCAATTAACCTGGTGAAGGGGGAAGGAAGGGAAGGTGGGAAAGGTGGTGTCGTGAGGCCTACCTATTGAGGGGGGGAGAGAAAGGAGAAAGGGAGGAGAGAGGGAAGAAGTGTGTTAAGGCTAAGATACATAAACAAAGGGTGAAGGGTTAGAGAGAGAGTAGCTAGGGGGCCGGAAGTGGTTCATCCCGGCACTACTTACTCCTAATGCCGCCTCAAGTGCCAGTGCCTCTCTTCTTACAGTATTGTTTACCTCCTCCTTTTACCATTTCTCTCTCTCTCTCTCTCTCTCTCTCTCTCTCTCTCTCTCTCTCTCTCTCTCTCTCTCTCTCTCTCTTAATTGTTTTTTTTCTTTTTTTCTGTGTGTTTTCAATTTTCCTGTTTAGAGTAACAAGACCCAATTAAGTCTTTTAGCTATTAATATTGTCACGCCCCCCCCTCTTCTCCCCTTCCCCTCTCCCCCTCACCACCACCATCACCATCACCATCACCACCTCTACCGCCTCTACAGTCACCACCCCATTATTTATTTTTTCTTCACTTTCTTCCACCATCACTGCCATTGTCCCCATCACCCCCACACCCACACCCATCAATATTATCATTTTCTTACTTCCTATCATCATCATCATCATCATCATCATTGCTATCATTATCATCACTATCGTCATCATTATTACTGGCATTGTTGTTTCGTCTATTCTTCCTAACGTCATCACTGCTCCTGTTTTGATCGCCATTCCTCCTCCTCCTCCTCCTCCTCCTCTTCCTCCAGCATTGAAGACTGTATAGTATTGTGAACTCCCAAAGCAGGTAA